>NW_023594955.1:0-10546 GCF_014839805.1 Manduca sexta | reverse complement strand
TTACTGGATGTACAGTCAGCTACATAACTAGCGGAATAAGTAGATAATTTTAGATAAAGAAAAAGAATAGGGCAGTGTAGAAGCGTTTTGAATTTGTTACTTGGGAAGTTAGAAATGGAACTATGGTCATATAATCCTATAATAAACATGATATGATGCATAAATTAACTGATAATTTATTTAAAATTATTTTAAAAGACATGTTTAAAACCAAATAAACCTATATTACAAAAGTCCAGTGTTCCACATTCTCTGTGTTCAATAGTCCACACTGCGTTTGACATTTAACTGACAGACACTTTTTCATGGGCCGTGGAACGGAACGACGAACGTAGTCCCGTCAAAAATGGCCTCTTTATTGAATGTTTTGCTGCGAAAATCCTCAAATATTGGCCAAGCCAACGCCCTTTTAAAGAATATTCCAGCCGTTTACAATGTGAAGTGAGTGCTCGTTGTGAAAAATTATAAGTTGAAGTTGAAAATACGGTGTTATTGTGATTATAAAATTATGTAACATTGTAGGTTATGAATCGTATGAAATACTTGTTATTTTGTTAAAAATCTTTGATTAAGGAGGTAACAAAAGTTAAGGAGAGTTCAAAAAATGTTTATAATCTATAAAATTTCCGATAATTATGTGTATTAGTCCATTTTAGTCAATTTTTGCAATACTTAATTTTACAGCTGGTTATCCAAAACAGACGTGTTTCTGAAATCGTATAACAATTTCTAAGTCACAAAAGACTAACATAGGGTTGAAATCAAAGTTTATATTTTAAAAATGATACAATTGTTAAAATTTGCTTAAAATCTTAATGAGAAATGTGAAAAAGTTGTAGATTTGGAGTTTTTTTCAAATATTATTTGCCTAAGATAGTTTCCTGATAACTGTTTGTAGGTACTTTTAAAATAAACAGTAGATTACACATTATATTTTAGAATATATTTTTTTCTGCAGTTGATTGCTGTAAATTGTAATTTTGTTTCCTTAGATTGTTTAATTAATTTAGTTGTACTTCGCAAAGCGTCTGAATTAACTGAGAGTTGTAGGATTATGTAATAGTAAAAAATTAAGGCTTATTCCGGAGGTCAACGACTTTGTAATGGGGTATCCTAGAATTTGTTCAAAACAGAACCTAAAGTAAAATATGAAATTTTACTAAAATGTCCAAGGCTTTAACAAGAACCATCTAATAGATGGTTAAAAAACAATCATGAAATTTAGGTCTTCTAAAACTCATGACAGAATAGAAAAAACCTAGTTATTTTTGGAATTTCTAATCCCAGTGTTTTAATATTATACATAGTTTTCTAATTAAAACAAACAGTGCAAGTATTTTGTAACTTGCTATCAAAGTCAGAACAAAAATGATATAATATTTATTTCAATCATGTATCACTGTAATGAGCTGACATGAAATGTCATTTGACAGGTCCTGGCATCATTTTTAACAATATTACTTCAAGACAATGAGCCCAACAGAGGCGAAGTCTGTATAAATTAAATTTATAAAGAATTGATTTATTAGAATCTATATAAAATCAAATTATTAAAAAGATTTGCAGACTGCATTTATGCAAGTACTTAACTATTGTGTTGGGCTCTCTTTCTGGACTGGACTGCCCACCTTTTCCACAGAGTGGACGTTGTCATTAATCTTTTTTTCCAAAATAGGATCAAGTCAACCCACTCTGTATTGGAGAACACCTGTTTCCTCCAGTGGAATAATGTATTAACTCTTATAGAAGGGTCATATTATTATTTTAATTTGTTTTTTATGATTGGAATTATAGAATTGGCATTCAATTTATGAACTAAAAACATAATTATATTCTTGCATACTACACTATGTGCCAGGCATGCACATAAAAATATGTATGTATAACTTAGTTAAGCAGCGCAATGGGCACCGCTGGTACCCAGATGAGGAGTATGTCGCGGCAGTTCCAGGAGCGGTCATGTACCCTGATGAGGTCACCTCCTGCTCAAACATCCACCATACCACAGTAAGTGAATCCAGTTATTATGTGAAAAAATTTGTGTTTTACAAAATTTTAATTCAGAGCTGTAAAAAAATCATAGTTTCATCTTAAAGCCTAACTCATTTCAGGCCAGATAGTAAAATAGGTCAGAATAATTTTAGGTTATTAAAACATAAAGCGTCTTTCTGTAGTAATTTGTCAGAAATACTTGCAGAGTACTTGCAGAGAAGCGGCGATAGCCTAGTTGGGTGTGGAACGGACTGTCGAGACGAATGTCCGCAGGTTCAAAACCCAAGGGCACACACCTCTGACTTTTCTAAAAAATCATGTGTGTATTATTTGTGAATTTATCGTTCGCTTTAACGGTGAAGGAAAACATCGTGAAACCTGCACATCTGAGAAGTTCTCTATAGGAATTCCGATGTGTGAAGTCTCACCAATCCAAGACTAGGCCAGCGTGGTGGACTAAGGCCTAATCCCTCTCAGTAGTAGAGGAGGCCCTGCTCAGCAGTGGGCAAGTATATAATACAGGGCTGATATTATTATTACTTGCAGAGTATCTTTTATTATACATGTGCCATAAAATTACTTAAATATTTTTAGATTATGACAATGTAGACTACATTGATTTTAATAGTCCCATATCTATAATTTTATTTTGATGTCAAAAGAATTATACTGATTTTGTTTTAATGACATTTAATCACAACACAACAAAATATTTTTCCTTTGATCATCATTCAAACCCTAGACGAAAACTATAGCTACAAATGTGTGTATAGACATGGACGGATATATATTACGGATTTTCTCTAAGGGCGGTAGTTGGCAAGACAAAAAAAATTATAGCCGAATTTAATAAAAAGCCTGTATCACATGTTATCCCTGTAAACGTAAGGCTTTTTCTAGTATGGACTAAGACGTGTATAGGATAGGAACCGGCCTAGCCACGCCCATGTGTATAAACTATAATATAGCCATGTAGTAAATTAATTTCAAAATTTGGTGTGGTACTGTTTATAGGCAAGGTTTTTAATGTGCTACGAGCGAATTTAAATATTTTTATTACTTTTAGAATACACAAGCACAATCATCGTCATAATCAATTCTTTGTCCCAGAAGGGGTAATCATAGTTGTACCCAGACCTACCACTGTCTGCCAAGTGTTTTCTGTCTCATGCTGTGGTAGCGGTAAAACCTATACAAAAACAATTTCCACAGTCCAGGATGATGCTGAATAGAACATAATAATCTTTGTCTTATCTTCAGACGGTCCGCGCAGCCGACCCTCACATCGGGCTCCTGCACCGCGGCACTGAGAAGCTGATCGAGTACAAGACGTACACGCAGGCGCTGCCCTACTTCGACCGACTCGACTACGTGTCCATGATGTGCAACGAGCAATGCTACAGCCTCGCTGTCGAGAAACTCCTCAACATTGATATACCGATACGCGCCAAGTATATTAGGAGTGAGTGAATAATTTTTTTTGTAAAATTAGACCTGTTCTGCAGAAATTTCATAAAAGGTTTATATTAAAGTTTATTTATGTTGCAATTTTAAATTAATTTTTCACAATAACATTAATAACCATATTTTTGATCATAAGAACTATTTATCATATTTTTGGAAATGAATTATAGTTGTATGAAATGCAACTAAAAATAGTTATTTCTTAAAAATTAACGTTAAAACTATCTAGAGTATGGATTTACGTCCTAAAAGAATGCATAACTATCCTAATACTCCATAAAAAATGATCAATTCCATGTTCCAGCCCTGTTCGCGGAGATCACGCGTATCCTGAACCACATAATGGCGGTGGGCACGCACGCGCTGGACGTGGGCGCGCTAACGCCGTTCTTCTGGCTGTTCGAGGAGCGAGAGAAGATGATGGAGTTCTACGAGCGGGCCAGCGGCGCCAGGATGCATGCCGCCTACATCCGCCCCGGCGGCGTGTCGCTTGTACGTACTCCATACTCAATACTGACGTCGTTCTAATGTCAGGGATGAAGTTTGTAAGTTTGGTTAGAAGTAATCTCCCGAATTACTGGTGCTATTCTGATCATTGCTCCATTAATTTATTTACACATTATACATGACCTCACACATGGAATAAGACACGACTAATAACATTGAATTTGATAAATCTATTGTCTCGTTATTAATATTACCATAGTCCCCATCGGCATCAGCCTATTTTCATCTCATACTGTGACAGATGCCGAAATTTGCAAGGATCAGATCAAGAACACACTTCTCATCTGCATTACTAGTTCAGTACAGTTGTATCTTCTTGATTAACACATTGACGGTGGCGAGAAAACAATGAAATATTTACTAGTTCAGCCGTCTAGCACGGAGTCTGTTGTCCCGCACTGGTGTTTGGCTACGCGACGTGAGTGAGTGAGACAGCCATAGATAAACACCAGTTGTGTGCTACCTACGCGCGCATTGAGCCCAAAAAGCACAGATGTTACGTGAACTGCAGTCAATGTTAATGAAAATTCAAATTCCCCACTCCAGGACATGCCGCTAGGTCTGATGGACGACATATACGAGTTCTCGTCGAAGTTTGCCGAGCGTTTGGACGAGGTGGAGGACGTGCTCACCACCAACAGGATCTGGGTGCAGCGCACCAAGGATATCGGGATAGTGTCCGCGCAGGACGCGCTCAACTATGGATTCAGGTGAGGGTGACACAGATTTAGAAATTGGAAATAACAAGGAATCATTGAAGTGTAATATATCTTTCAAGGTAGGGATACAGACAGATTTTGTTTCGCTAAAATCGTTAACTGCGCTTAAACCAACGAAAACAGTTGTTACTTCATATTTTATTTATACCTATAACTCAATGTAGTGAAAGTCGATCGCATAATTATTAACGGCTGCGCATAAAAATAGCAACGCCCAAAACTTTGTTATTTAAAACAATGTATCAGAAATAAGCATCAATGCTTGTCAATGCTGAAGTACTCTACATCGATTGGCGAATGAAATAGCTAACCTGTTCGTACTTGCCCAAAAAACCGACTACTAAGTAATTTTTCACCTTTCCAGTGGTGTGATGCTCCGCGGGTCCGGCATCAAATGGGACCTGCGCAAGTCGCAACCGTACGACGCGTACCATCTGATGGAGTTCGACGTACCCATCGGCACCAACGGGGATTGCTACGATAGGTAAGTATAACAATGAACAGGCATTTTATTTTGTGTGATATGTTTACATAAGGTTTACGAGCTCACGAATCAGTATCTATATTCTGTCTATCTTAAGTTTGGATATTCCAAAATGGTTCAGAGCCAAATCGATTATGAGATAAAAAATTAATATCGATTTTTTGTTATGGGTGTGAAAGTATCGATACCTATTTAATATCGATACTTTCGCCTGCTTATTTATGAGTAAATATTTTTATCGCGACAGTAAATTTCCTTATAAAAATTTTATACTAATAACATACCACCGCAAATTATATGCCACACTTACATGACAGATACCTGTGCCGCGTAGAGGAGATGCGTCAGTCCTTACGCATCATCGAACAGTGCCTCAACCAGATGCCGCCCGGCGAGATCAAGACCGACGACGCGAAGCTCACGCCACCATCCAGGAAGAGATGAAGGTATGTTTAAAACGCGATTTTGAGAATGACAGTTCCCTGTGTACTTTTCCAATGTGAACTATTTCAGACTTGGTCTATATTGGTGCCATATCATATACAAATCTGTTCAGCGGTTTTTGCATTTGCCTCTCAGTAACATCTCTTAAACTATTGTAATTATAATATTAGTAGGCTGTAGGATACATGTAACATGTGGTAAGTAATAATCAGGTTATGTGAAAACTTACAGTGTTCTATATATTTTTGTCATTGGTATGAAAAAATAATTTTTTTTCCTAAAATGGAAAGGGTTTTTGGATCATCAGCTATTCATCGATTACTTGAATAGAAATAAGAGAATTCTATAACAATTTTTATTCTTTTTGCAGACGTCCATGGAAGCCCTGATCCATCACTTCAAGCTGTTCACTCAGGGCTACCAAGTGCCGCCCGGCAGCACGTACACGGCAGTGGAGGCTCCTAAGGGAGAGTTCGGTATTTACCTCGTGTCTGATGGTGGATCCAAGCCTTACAGGTATACATTATGTTTTCATTTCAATAAATCTTCAAAAGATCCTTGTTTAGACTGTTAGTGACATCACGATCTTAACATGGGTGCGTGGGAGGGAGACAGCGACATTCTTCTTACTTCCCCTTTTCATGTGATCAAGTTCATATTTACTGGGGATCATCCAATATATTGTTTTATTATATGTTTTAGTTTTCAGTTCTCTACAGTAGATGTTTGTTTACATAGTACGCGTGTTTTAGAAAGAAGGTATTCAATATTATTATGTTAGTGCTTTACTTACGTTAGATAAATAGTGGATACGACAAACGTGAACAAAACCTTTTATTTATTTGATGTGGTGAACAACATTTTGGTCTTCTTAAGCCGTGTTCCAGAGACTTTACATCAATTAAGCATGTCGAGATTTTAAGGACCACTGTTGAAATACTTTTCTAGTTAGTCGACATTATACTACAATCAGATACAGCGTGAATCCCTTTGCCGAGTCAAGAGAAATCATCTGAAGTCGATGACTAAAGTTACCCATTTGTTTTTTACAGGTGCAAGATCAAGGCCCCGGATTCGCTCACCTTGCAGCTCTAGAGAAAATCGGTAAAAACTCCATGTTGGCGGATATCGTGGCTATCATCGGAACACTTGACGTAGTGTTCGGAGAGATCGATCGGTAAACATCGGACGCCGTCGGGAAACTTCGTAGACTAAGCAATAAAGTGATGCAGTAGTTGTATATAAGTAAACTCCGGTTTTTCGTCTCATAAATGTACCTCAAATCCTGTGCATTCAAATGTAAAAAAAAATAATATAATTTATTTATTGTTTTATTTTAAAAATGTAGCTCAACCATCAATGCTCTGTATTTGATGTTCAATTGTTACTGACCACATCCATATTATGGTTACGTTTAAAAAAACAAATTTAATGTGAATAAAGACATATATCATTTACGTAACATTATTCATTAATTTATGTATGTATGGCAGATCTGATAAAAATAAAACACAATAACCTTTGAACCAACATATATTTAAGTTTATTCATCAGTGATCTCTGGTAAATCTCTATCAGAGACTTGATCGAAATAATCTTCCGGTATCACATAGTTGTCCGGTGGCCTCATTGGTCCAAACACTCTTTTGTCATGTTCACTCTTATGTTCTTTTGCGTCTTCTGTCTCATTCTTGCCTGACGTACTACCGGCCATACATTTATCATCTTTAGTCTGTACGCTGTCCTTGTCACTCTTTTTGTACTGCTATCTCCCTCATTCGGTTTCTCCATTTCTTCATCAGAGTCCATTTCTTCAACAAACTCTGTTTCTTGCTGTGTCGTCGCTTTCCGTATTTTCGGGCGCTTCTCAGCGTCGTCTTTTAGCCTGATTCTGAAATCAATAAATTGAAAGTGAATGGAGGTCTATCAATATTTTTGAACACAAAATTTGTCAGCCTTCTGCCTCCAAAACTTTGTTAGTGGTATTCCAGTATATACCTTACCGTTAGTGCAATTAAAGATACGAAAAAATCCTTACCTCTTCCCATACAGCACTGAGTTGCTGCCCATTTTGACAGCCATCTTCTTGTCATCCTTCTTTATGAGCGGTGGTAAGTGGGCGGGCCGCGCCAACTCCGCAAGTTTTTGAGTTTTACTCAACTCAGATTTTAGCTTTTGAATGGTCATCTGTTGAGAATATTACTCATAAGAACACTGCAGTTTTGTTTTCAGGTAATGGAATAATTCGACTGGACTGGCATCAAAAACCGATATGAAGTAACAGCTTTACATTTTGTATGGTTACTTTGCTAATCTCTTAAATCCAATTCTTTAAATGCCAACAATGGATCCACATTTCGTCTAAATTGTGGAAGATCGTAGATCACATTACACGTCCCTGATTTCTAAAATAGGTTTTCAAAAATAAATTTATGTTATTAAACACACCTTAGTCCTGGATATCTCTGCCTTCTGCGCCATAGTGCCGTGCTTGAGCGAGGACATGTACGCGTCGAGTTCGTCCCCGTCGCCGCCCTCCGGCGCCTTCGCCCGCACGTAACGCCTCCAGGGATTTCTCTTCGGCTGATATGTTCGATTCCAGGTCTGCTATTTGTTTAAGCTGGAGAAAAATTGGGTAGTTACTAGGATATCATGAATGAGATGTGCATGGCCTTAGTAAAATAAATGTTAAGATAAATGTACTAGAGCTTCATAAATCCACCTTGTGAAATAGTCATCAAAAAATTTCCACCACAGTATTTTTCGTTTATTTAAGAAGTCGACTAAAATGGAACCACAGTATCAATATGACATTTTCTCTTAACTGCAGTTCCACTACATGTTTAATATACCAGAGCGATTATGGCATCCTAAGTATGCGGCTCATAGCGTGGCCGATGGCTCAAAACCTACCAGGGAGTCATATGTAAGCGGAGCTTGTTCTGTGTTGTCGGCGCCGAGTCTGCGTGCGCTCTCGTCGCTTGCGTTCCACGGCACCGGTGCGGTCGAGGAATGAGTCCTCGTCCGAGTCGTAGTAGTCTTCCGCCGACCAGTCGCGCTGCTTGCGACGACGGGACTCTACCAACAACAGAATAATGAGAAATTTAATATTGCATTTATGATATAGGATTGTAGATATAGATGAGTGATAACCTGCTATTAGTTAACATACATAATATACTCAACATTTTACAAGGACACAGCACTTTATAAAAATTTACGAAACCCACAGTAACAAGTGATTCAGAGTACGAGTCATAAAGATCGAGACCAATATAAATATTCCAGCTCATCCACTCACCGTGTTTAGCCTGTCGCAGCAGTCCCGCTCTGTCCAGGATCCTGCAAGCCTCCAAAGCGCAAGCCACCACGGCGTCCTTCTTCTTGCCCCGATGGATGGCTTCGGCCATGACTGGCTTACCGCGCGCATCATCTAAGGGTAGCTCGACTCTGAAACAATATATTATATTATAAATAATTTTTTACAATAAGACTAAAATATGTTGCGTAATTGCACATCTCAGAAGTTCTCTATAGGAATTTCGAAGGTGTGTGAAGTCTACCAATCCGCACTAGGCCAGCGTGGTGGACTAAGGCCTAATCCCTCTCTGTAGTAGAGGAGGCCCGTGTTCAGCAGTGGGCAAGTATATAATACAGGGCTGATATTATTATTATTATGTTGCGTAAAATAATTTCAAGACATTACATTGGCTTCATGGCCTATCTATTTAACAATAAGATGCTTACACATTGTTGCATGGCGGACAATAATGAATTGGAGTTACTATATAAATTGATTATTCCAACCGGCAATGGAATCGGGTACCGATTTTTACAAATAATGGACATCTTTAATTACTGACTTGCAAATAAATTGTCCCACTCCTCTTTCCTCGCAATCGTAAGTGAGCTCCAGACCTTCCCTCTCATAATACCCCCGGAGTGTTTTCTTGGGGTCATCCAGGTACAGCTCCTCGTTTGTGGTCGCCGCGTATGGGTTTTCTGCCAAATCTGTCTCTTCTTCAGCATCCTCGCCTGGAAGAATCAATTGTTCAGTAGAAGAAGTACGAATACCCTAACTGCAAACGACTTTACTTGTAATAGGCCCATATTATTCTCTTCCCTTACCACATAAGTTACCCCTTCCCATATTAATGTTTATGAGGGTTCGCGAATATTTCCTTTACACCCCATCCCCCATCCTAAAAGAAGGTTCCTATCCTTCCACCACAATTCCCTCCCAACTTTCCTCCGGGTCTCTGCGGTAGCTAAGCCATGGGATTTCGGTACCTCATTCGCAGGTTTCATCTAGTGTTATACAGGGATGCCTACTAAACAAATTAAGATCTTACAGAAAATAGGTGCACCAAAAATTACCTGTTTTTAAATGATCAAAATTGCTTTGTTACCTCTTGCAATGACAAAATTAACAAAACTATATTTATATACTCTCTGAACAATGACTTCAGATCAATCGCTAAAAATAAATAAAATAAATCAACTCACCCATGCCCCAATCTATACCCTGCTCTTCTCGCTTCTTCTCCTCCTCGAGTCTATCTTTCTCCCGTTGTTCTATTACCTCGCGTATAGCTCTGTCTCGCTCTAATTTCATATCTTGTGCTTCTTTTTATCTCAGTTACGGAGAGTTCTGATTCACCCTCGCAATCGAAATCTGGACCCTGTACATAATATTATTTTGGTTAATGTGAATTTTAGACTAATTGATACTTTTCGCGCCACAGTGGCTCAGAACAAGTCTTTATTTAATACACATACCCACCAGCAATATAAAAGTTCTGCTGCTTGAACCAAACTTGATCTGATGTCCAACTCTCAGTCTGGTGTAGTGGCTGGCCTTCATGCGCCCTTGTTCAGGAAGGTGCGTGGTGCTGCCCAGGTCGTAGAGATACCAGCCGGAAGGAGGCTCGCCTTC
>NW_023594954.1:0-10558 GCF_014839805.1 Manduca sexta | reverse complement strand
CTGGGGTTGGAGTTCGACTCAGTGGGTGAAGCGTGAGCGGCAGGCGCGTTGACGCCGGGCTGGATCGACGTCAACGTCTGCTCCCACGAGTGGTCTGTTGACGCCGTGAACTACATGAAGAAAAAAAATCTTTTTAAATATCTCAAGTCCACTATTAAAAATTTATTACAGTCTGATATCCGCAAAAAAAAATACAAATAAATAACTGCAAAGAATGACAAGAGATTTGAATTCAATAGCAACCAAGACTGAATCTTATGTGTTACCACATATAATTTGTATTACAAAAATATCTACCAGCACTGCTTCTAATATATTTTGATAACTATTATCATCCGGACGCGCAATATTACAATTAAATGTTAGTTATCAAATTCAAAGAATATCTACCACAATATCACCTCCCATAAAAATAGAGGCACGAATTGAGAGCACGCTCGTGATTGGTTGGTTTTCTGTCCAACACGCCGAAGTTTCGTGCGATTGATTCCTCAATCGATACTCGTTGTCTATTGGCTTACGCGTGTCATACGGCTAATTTTGTCGAATTTGTACATACGATCCCTCACCCTGTTCATCTGTGCTCATGACCTCTGCCTTTTACTGTACCTGATTGTACTGAGCCCTGAAGGCCTGTTTGAGTGATGCGAGGCGGTCGGTGGCGGGCCCGTGGCTCTTCTCAAGCGCCACGGCTGTGATCGGCTCGTCGTTGTGCACGGGTAAGCCGGGACGCTCTTTGTACCTGGTACATATATGTTTAGAATTTTTTGCATATATTCAGCTGATGAGTAAATAAGTCACACGTGTGATCATCATGGCACATAACAGTTACAATATCAAAAGATATTTTTTTTTACTGACAAGGCAAAGTGACCCTACTGTACCTATAAGAGAGTGGGGCCAACTAGAATGTCGACACATGAGAAATTATTAAGTACCCGTCGCAGTAGACAAAATTAAGCCGGCCTATTGCAACCGTATACACACAGGCTGATCCCGAAACGCGACACACTTACGTGTACAACTATGGCGGGTTTTAACACCTTGTATGCGGTGGTCGCTACCCCGGTGGATATTAACCATATCCTACCACCAACAAAGACTTAAAGAAAAGACATTAGGGAAGGCAAGGGGGTATTTGTAACATCAGATCACTATACGAAATGTATCAGCAAGCTATCATTTTACATTTTACAGGTTTCTTTAGGACAATCAGAGTTTAAATATGTTTATATTCACCCTAATCCACATCCGCCGATGTTTAGATTCTTTCCCTTGCCCTTTTGAACCGCGACTTGCGGAACCACGACGACTGCATCGCCAGGTGCATCAACTCTTCAGGTACTTCCTGCGAACAATATCAATTGATCAAATGTCAGGACTTCAAGTTCTATTTCTATGTATGCAATGTGTGGTCCTTCGAGCCGGACACTAAAAATAATTACCTGTTGCGCAGCCTCGAGATGCCTGACGAGGTGTCCGGCGAAGTCACGATCCTTGTCAGCAGCGAGCAGCGTGTGGGCCACCCCCCGCACGCCAGCGCCTAGACCATAATTTTCGTTAATATACACCGTCAAATGAGAGGAGGTCAAATAAGTGATCATTGTCCACAAACACCTACACTTTCAGAAAGGTTATTGATGAGCTACTGCCCTTAAATTAACGTAATAGATTTTCGGAAAGAAACATACAGGCTCTATTAGGGCCCTCAGATATTCTGACTCAGTAAACGAAACTCAACAATAACCTGTCAAATTTACATTGATTTCCTACGACACAGTGTTGCCAAGCTCTAAGCTGTTTATGCTGTAGTCACACATCTACATTGTAATTCTTTCAGTTTACCATGATCTACTTCTTGCTAGAGAATAATAATACAAAATTGTTTAAGTTTCTATATCGAACGTATCTTATATAAACGTACGTAAACCTCACCTGCCACGTCAGTAGCGACTAGTATGGTGTTCTCCTGTCGTTTAAACGCTGTGATCACCTTGTTCCTGTCGGCCTGCTCCATGTCTCCGTGCAGTAACAGCGCGTCGTACTGTTGCACGCCGAGGTTCGCCGCAGTCTGTTCAGCTTCTAACTGCAAACATTCAATTCACTTATCGTTGGAATTGAGAATGCGAGCCATCATTCCCTTTATAACCAGCACGGCTACACTTTTATTTATTAAAAGTGACCCAAAAATCTTATCAGAAAGGTACAAAATCAATTTAAAATTATAAAAGGTGTAATACCTTCTTGGTAACAAATATTAACACGCTGCCAGCCGACAGAAATTCCACCAAGTTGCTGAGTAGCCATGCCCACTTCTCCTCGGGTTTGTAGAATATTCTAAGGAAGAGAGAATTCATTTTTATTACAATAAGAGTATCAAGTAAACACGCATTATTGCATAGAGAGCAGAACACCAAGATATTATAAGAACATGATGGTTAGTTTATAAAGCTAATTTTAGATTACCAAGAAAATAATCGGAAATTGAATTTCACAAGCGATTTTACAATGTAAATTTTGCAGTTCACAGGATTTGCGACGAGACGCAAGTGTACGGAATTATTTAATTACCGCTAGTGTAAACTCATCTGGAAGATCTTGGTCAATATATTGATACGAAAACATACTAACCTAAATTTAGCAGTGATGATAGTTTTAGTAAGGTGTTGAGTGACGAGATCATTCATCTCACAATGCACATGTAGAGTCGAAATATATACTGCACATACTGAGTAACGAGGTCAGTAGCGCCGCCAGTCTTCTGTCTCAGAATGCACAAGTATAGTCACAGTACATACCGCACGTGCTGAGTAACGAGGTCAGTAGCGCCGCCAGTCTTCTGTCTCACAATGCACAAGTATAGTCACAGTACATACCGCACGTGTTGAGTGACGAGGTCGGTGGCGCCGCCAGTCTTCTGTCTCACAATGCACAAGTATAGTCACAGTACATACCGCACGTGTTGAGTGACGAGGTCAGTAGCGCCGCCAGTCTTCTGTCTCACAATGCACAAGTATAGTCACAGTACATACCGCACGTGCTGAGTAACGAGGTCAGTAGCGCCGCCAGTCTTCTGTCTCACAATGCACAAGTATAGTCACAGTACATACCGCACGTGTTGAGTGACGAGGTCGGTGGCGCCGCCGGTGCCGTGTGCGACGCGCACGGGGTCGCGCAGCGCGTCGCGGGCGAGGCGCTCGACGCGGCGCGGGAACGTGGCGGAGAACAGCAGCGCCTGCCGCTCCGGACGCACGTGCGCGCAGATCGAACGCACCTGAGCCTCTGAGCGACACGGACACGCACATCAACAATATTATTTATATATCAGAGCTTATAGTCCGTAAACTAAAACTGGCACTTGTGGCAAAAACCAAATATATTAATCGCAAGTGTTCCAATTTATCGTTTTATATCGATAGTCAAAATCGATTTAAAATATCTACAGTCGATATAAAATCGATTTAAAATATCGCGTCTATATAAAATTGATATAATCCTACTCACCAAATCCCATGTCAAACATCCTATCAGCTTCATCAAGCACTAAATACGTGACCCTCTGCAAGTTGGTCGCCTTGCACTTGATGAGGTCTATCACTCTGCCAGGAGTGCCCACTATGATCTCAGCGCCGCCGCCCTCGAGAGCCTTGCACTGTTCCCACTTAGAACCTCCGCCGTAACAACACACGCAACGGATGTTGTACACTTTGCCGAACCTCTTCGCCTCCATGTATATCTATAAATACATACTGGAATAACTACATGAACATATCTGTATGTCCTACTTTTTTTTAAAAATATAGACCTATAAAATTCTACAATTATTAACTCTAATATCTCATATTGATTTCTAGCAAAGTTATGAACATAAATTAATGCCTAATTCCATGCCTCTCAAATCTTCAATGATAATAGAACAATCAACTACATTCAAGAGAATATAACTAAGAGTTTGTAAATCACCTGTGGCGCCAAACCCCGTGATGGGCGCCAGTAAAATTCCAACGAATAATACCCAACAATATATAGAAATAAGACCAGAGTAAACTACATTAATGAACGCATATTAATCGTATTAAATGTTTGTGTATCACCTGTTGCGCCAACTCCTGGTGGGCGCCAG
The DNA here is from genome assembly GCF_014839805.1 of Manduca sexta. Taxonomy (NCBI): domain Eukaryota; kingdom Metazoa; phylum Arthropoda; class Insecta; order Lepidoptera; family Sphingidae; genus Manduca; species Manduca sexta. Next base: position 6,435 of record NW_023594954.1, on the reverse strand, counting down.
TATGAGTCCGATAGGTCCGTCGCCAGGAGCCAGCTCCTTCTGATCCATGATGTGGATGAGTAGCGGCCACAGGAACGCGCACGTCTTACCCGAACCGGTACGCGCGATACCTGCAAAATGTAAGATTTATTGTCGATAAAAATCTTATTGATTTCGAAATTAAGGTATGATGGTATTACATTGTTTTTTTAAGGAATATGCTCACAATTACTGTTATCCTGCAGTCAATACAGCTAAACCGATTTAGTCGACACATTTCGAGAAATAGACAATAGATCAAAGAACAATCCAGACTAAACTTTGTCTTGGAAAGGGATTTTAAAAAGTGGTAGGGCTGTAAAATATTAAGAAAATCTTTGTTTGAGAACAAAGAATATAGAAAAGATTCATGCCAATATTGATCATTTTCTTCCTCAGCTTTAACCATACCCATGTAAAAAAGCTTTTAGAAGTCCACTGAAGAATATAAGGTCTTCCCTAGATTTTCAAACCAACCAGTTAGAAGCGGCCTACATCTGAGTTCCTGCAACTATTTCAACCTGGTCTGTCCACTTTGTAGGGGTAACATTGTGTCGAAACATCCAGTATTGATGACTTTACCTATAAGATCTCTTCCGGACAGTGCAGCGGGCACGCCGGCGGCCTGCACGGGCGTGGGCTGCGTGTACTCCGAGCGGCGGATCGCCTTCATCAGCTGCTCATCGAAACCCAGATGCGCGAAGCTGGACACCGGCTTCGGAGGGTCTGGGCCCGTGATCTGGAGACGAATGTTGAAACTTGTAAAGGCAATGGTTTGAAAAACTCATGAGATATTTTTTTCCAGCAAGTATAATAGCAATCAATGTTTCTTGGTCGTATGGTATTAGATACAAATTTTATTTGAATAACAATGTTTAAGTAAGACTTAGTCAAGGCTCAACACTTTCCTCCAATATTTTTTTAGTTTTGTCGACTCCCTTCTGTTGAGAATCTTAAAAATTCCTACAATTATGTGCACATGTCTCTCACCTTAACACCCAAATTCTTCTTCAACTCCTCAACCTGCTGCGGCGTCAGCTTTTCTATTTCCTCATGCGGCGTGTAGAAGTTCTTCTCAAAAGGCTCGTACTGTATCTGAGAGTGGTCTATAGGCGGGAGTGGGTCTATGATCTTGTTCTTTGGAGGCGCTATAGGATTACCGTCCTCATCGTATTCCACCTCCACGTCGGACGCGTCATCACCGTTATTTAAGGGATTTTCTTCCATATACCTATGAGATAAGGTTGACAACATGTGAAGTTCGAAACTACTTCAATACTTTTGCCAGAAATACTATTACATTATAAAACATAGGTCAGATTGATAAAATTACTTGTCATTTTGCACGAGTATAAAAATCTAAATACTTATTATTGCAAAAGTTAACATCCCATCTAATTAAGTGATACTGATGTTGCTCCTGATAAAAATAAAAGTCAAATGCATATATACTCTTTATATGGACTGTACTTTCTTTTATATATAGTTCAGGATACTCATTATATAATAAATAGTAAACATACTTATAATAACTCTCTTCATCGTCCATCTCGTCGATATCGCCCCTGGTGCCGCGACCGCTGTCCCCCTTCCCGCTAGCGGCGTTTTCCTTGCTCGCAACCAGGTCTTTGGCAGCCTGCTGCTCCAGACCGGCCATGTATGCGTCCAGGGGGTCCTCTTCATCATCGTCATTACGCTGGAAGAGAATGATAAAATCAAAGGATTGATCAAATAGTATTCAAATATACAAAGTGTTCCAAGCTTTGTCTGAGTTCAAAGCCTTTTCCTCAATTAAAGTTCCTGAACCACCATACTGATCTATAGAGTTGTCTGTGTGACTCCAACGCATATTTTAATAAATAGTTCTCATTATTTCTAGTTCATATTTTATTATTATGTGCCTTCATAAAACACACAGCGTTGATGTGAAGAAGCTGTCTATGGTTATGCTTTGTCTATAGTTATATACCTGTATAATCTGTGGATTCTGTTTACTTACACCTTCTTCTCACCAGAGGCGCCACTGTCGTGACGCTTGTGGCGAGTTGACAGTTATTTGAATCATAGCGTTTGTGGTTTTGCTGTGTTTTGCCGCGAAGTTTCAGTGATAAAGTAATTGCAAACAACTTTATGTGCAAAATTAGTGCATCAAGTCCAAATTATTCATCATTTACTTCGGTAAGTCTTTAGCATATTTTAAGATGAGTGATAATCGTGTTTATGACCAAGATAAGCCTGATTTTGTTGCTCCGGAGGGAGAACAAAACAGGGCTACGGGCTCGCGTGAAGATTTACACAGTTCATCTTCTTTCTCATCTTCGGAAGATGAGGAGGGTTTCGCTAGCCCACCGCCGAATAAGCGATCAAAACACGATCACCGACATAGCTCATCTACCGTCAATGATCCACGAATAGACGCATTAATGACTCAGGTAGCTTGTATATCAGATTATCTTACGAATTTACCGTACCATTTACATACTGCAAACCAACCTTCGGATAATTTAATAGGAACTCCATCAACATCACAAACACCTTTTTAAATAATCCTACTCAGACGGACGTTAGTTTGGGTGAAATTCACGTTGATTTTGATAGTAAGATGGTTATTCCTGTAGCCGATAAAGATCGTCTCAGGAATCTAGAACAGTTGCAAATGTTTGATTCACCGGCTTGGAAATCGATCCGTTATAAAAAGGCATTACAAACGTGTGTTGCTAGCCCAGGGTTTACAGCATTAAAAGTTAATGAGGAACTCTGTCATTTCAACAATCAGAAAGATTATTTGCAGTCCACAGAACAGGTGTTAGCAGGCTTGTCAAATTCTGTCTTGGAGCAACGGCAGCTATTACAAACAGGTCTTCAGAGTCTGGTAAATTGGGCTGCCGCTAACCCTGAAAATATAAATTCTAATACCTTGGTAGAAAAACTAACGGGTCTTTTGGACCTAACTCAGAGAGTAATAAGAAGTGGGAGACTATAATGCAGGTTATTTGTGGTAAGCGGGGAGAATGTATACAGACTAGGCGTGATAGAATTTTAAAAGAGATAGCCAATCCCAATTTAAAAGCCACATTACAGAGAATCCCGCCAAGCTCTGAGTATTTATTTGGACGTGAGAAATTGTTGCCAGTCATACAGTCTTTGGGTGGTACACAGGTTTGGTTAAATACTCCAAGCTACATAAAAGAGGACAAACCATCAACATCTTCTTATTCTAACCGTGTTACACATAATAAGGATGTTAGGAAGAACAAATATCATGATAATAAGTTCCACCGCACTCCAAAGAATAAGCCAGATTTTAAGAAGAATCAGCCCTTTCGTCACAGTAAAAAAGGCTCAGAATACAAGCACAATCCAAAGACATCACAAAAGTGACTATCACTTCGAAGGGGTTGTTTAAGAAATCATTTAAAAGTTTGGAAGGAATTGGGCGCAGGCCCATTTATTCAAAAGATTATAACCTATGGCCGTATACCTTTCAAACGAAAACCCCCTTGCAGTATCCATACAGCCATATACAAAGAGCTTTAACAACCAAGACAACGGACCAAATGTCAGAGGTCATAATCAAATTAAAATCCCAGAATATTCTAGAGAAACCATTGGTAATAAATTCTGGTTTCTTTTCAAAAATGTTTTTGATTCAGAAGCCAGATGGGGGGGTACGTCCTATTTTCGACCTCCGGAACCTCAACAGTTATGTTGCTACAAAAAGATTCCAATTAATTTCTCAGGTGGACGTTATGGATTTCCTTCAAAGTCAGGATTGGTTAACGAAGATAGACCTTCAGCAGGCTTATTTTCATCTACCCATAGCGGAAACACACAGGCGTTTTCTGCGCGTCATATACAAGCAAGAAATCTTGCAATTAACAGCCTTACCTTTCGGTCTATCCTCTGCTCCTCAAATTTTTGCAGCCCTATCAAATTGGATTGCGGAAATCCTTCGGGCTCGAGGAATCAGGATTATAGTATATTTAGACGATTACCTTTTGGCCCACCAGAATTGTCTCAGCCTTACCAAACAGGTTACGGAAACCGTGACTCTCTTAGAGTCTCTAGGATGGCATATAAATTACCAAAAATCAACACTAATCCCTACCCAGCAGTTAGAGTATCTGGGTCTCAGGTGGGATACTCAAGTCCAGACAGTAAACTTACCCTTCAAAAAAGTTCAGTCAATACAAACGAGCATTCGGGGCATTTTAGAGGTAGAGAGTTGTACCTTAAGACAGGCTCAGAGCTTGCTAGGGCAACTAAATTTTGCCAACCATACAGTACCCAAGGGCCGTTTACATTGCCGCCAATTCCAGGTTTTTCTCAGACAGTTCAAACAGACCAGACCTCGGGAGAGAAGGCTACTAACCCCTGTGTGATACAAGACCTAAATTGGTGGCTGAAAGAGATAGAGCACAGTACGGTCTCTCTTCAAAGAAAGGAAATTACTCATTTCCTCACCACAGATGCATCGGATGCAGGCTGGGGTGCCCAACTAAATGGGGTGTTCTTGGCCAAGAGGTGGACATCACGCCAGCGGAACTGGCATTCCAACGTAAAGGAATTGTACGCAGTTTTGCGGCCATAGAGAGTCGGCAGGTAAATTTGTCAAATGCGCATATCCTAGTGCAGTCAGACAATCGTACACTAGTGGCGTATATAAAAATCAAGGTGGCACTCGCTCAATAGCACTGCTAAATCTCACCAGCAGGCTTCTGGAGCTAACCGAGCAGCTCAACATAACGCTGTCGGCATGTTACCTCCCGGGAGGCTAAACGGCATTGCAGACCGCCTGTCGAGGGGTCGGCCAGTACCCGAGTGGCACTTGTTACCCCAGGCCACGGAAGCCATATTCAGACAATGGGGAGTTCCGGATATAGACCTGTTCGCATCCGAAAGCACCGCCGTCGTTACCAGTTACGTCACGCTGGATTCACAAGATGGATCAGCAGTATACTGCGACGCATTCAGTCGCGAGTGGGACTACAATCTTGCTTGGGTGTTTCCACCACCCAATCTAATTCCCAGAGTTCTATCGCACCTCAATACCGCGAAGGGTCTTTACATAGTGATAGCACCCCAGTGGACCCAATGTTACTGGTTACCAGACCTACAAACTCGAGCAATAGAGGATCCAATAACCATATTGCACCTGCAGAGGGTACTCATAGATCAGACCACCAGGCAACCACCTACCCAGGTGGACAAGATACATCTCCAGGCTTGGAAGGTTGGGGTGGTCGGAACACATCTCGCATTGGAGTGTAGATGAACAAAAATTATTAAATAGCAGCTGGCGTTCTTCAACTCTGGAAACATATAAGGCTCCGATTAAGCGCTGGCAATCCTGGTGTAAATCAAATGACACTAATGATAAATCTCCAAAGGGTGAAGATATTGCTCGATTTTTAGCAAACCTTTTTCTTAAAGAAAACCTAGCATTTAATAAAATTCTTCTACACAAGTCAGCCATATTTACTCATTGTAGACCGTGGAAAGAAAATTATAATAAAAACTTTTTATTCAGCAAATATTAAAAGCCATATCGCTGGCTAGGATACCAACTAAAAAGACGCCTATCTGGGATACTAAAATATTATTTGACTGGCTGTTAGCTACTCCGCATTGTGAGACACTTTTGACATATCAAGGCGTACAGCTTTAATATTGCTTCTGGCATCTGGTCGCAGAATACATGACCTAACCTTGCTAGAGGTGACTGAGGAAAGTCTTGTTATTGAAAATGACAAGATTATTTTGTGGCCTAAATTTGGTTCAAAACTGACACAGGAACACATCAACAATCAGGTTGGCTTTTGTTAAAGAACCAGAATGTTAATATTTGCCCAGTCCGACATGTCATGAAACTCTTAAAAATTTCCAAGAACCGTCGAGCCAGTGGTGGTAATATAATAAGCCTTTTATTTCCATTATGGGAGTCATTAAACCAGCTTCTAGGACAATTATAGCTGGATGGATCAGGTCCATTTTCAGGGAAGTTAAAATAGATGCACCCCTGGCAGCATTCGATCAGCAGTAGCATCAAAGAGTTGGGTAGAAGATAGACCTGTACAAGAAATATTAGACAGAGGTAATTGAGGAGTATGTCAACATTCACCAATCATTATTGCAGAGTACAAAGACGGAATGATCATTCTGAAGATTTGTTGCAGAGAACATTCTCAGTTATATAAACAATAGTTATTATTTTATTATTATTGTTATTTTTGTTTTGTTTTGTTTGATTATTTTACCTTATAATAAGGAATTGTTATTTTATTATTATCCTTTTGTTTTGTTTGATTATTTTACTTTATAATGAGAATAGAATTTATAACTGTGATCAAAATGATAGAATTATATGATTTTCATTTTTATATTTTCTACTTAAATAAAATATATATATATATAATT
>NW_023594953.1:0-10578 GCF_014839805.1 Manduca sexta | reverse complement strand
TACGTTAATCGCAATGATAAAAATAACAAGCTTGTATTTAAATGCTCTTAGAGGAATAAACCTTTATTTGATTTAATATTTAATTAAATTAATTGGTTTTATACAATGTAGAGATAAAAACTTGTCGCGAGATTTACTTTTGTCAAGGTCACGTTACATAATTATTGTAATATCTACACAACAAAATCTATAAAAATAATAGGGAACGTTTATTATTGAGTATAACGATAATTAAGCTTATTATAAGGTATTTCATTGTTAGAAATGTTTCTAAAATATATTTATCGATAATTAAGCTTATTATAAGGTATTTCATTGTTAGAAATGTTTCTAAAATATATTTATATTAGACGTGCGGTGCCGTGATCTACCTACTTGTGATACGGACATCCTTTGGGTACATCCATGTTTATACCGATTATTGGTAGGTGTGCACCTTACACCCAGACCGTAGCCAACAAACTGTAAATAAATTTGTTTCGTCTATACTGTCGTGCTAAGTGCAAAAGCGGTATGTCAGGGAAACCTTATTTCGAGATAATTGAAGTTTTGTAAATAGTTTTGTATGTAAAACTGAGATAGACACACTCTTGTAAGGTTTTTTTTAACATTTCTAAACAAGATACCCTTATTTAGTTAAGTTCATTGGATGGGTATTTTTTAAGCTATCTGACGACATAAAAATCAAGATTTTGATTTTTTTGGATACCGCTTTTGAGCTTAGCACGGCAGTAAAGAACTAAGCGAGGTAAAAAATAATGCAGTCTTTTTTTATGTTTCATATAGTCAGTCGTATTGATACGTCATGTCGTCATCTTAGATTACCAACATTGCCCACATAGTATCTCGTCTTGTGTCATGACGTGCTTTCGTATGGGGTACATATTTTGTTTTGTCCATAACAATATGGGAACTGTGAGTATCCACACTTGGTAGTAGGCTTCTAGGTAGATCTATAATAATATAATAACATCAGCCCTGTATTACTATCCCACTACTGGGCACAGGCCTCTACTATTGAGAGAAATTAAGCCTCAGCATGCTATGCTGGGAAGTTCGATTGGCAGACTTCACAAACCCTCTAAATGCTTATAGAGAACGTTTCCGGCATGCAGATTTCTTCAGAATGTTTCGAATCGTTACAGCAAGCGATACTTTCCCAAGTATACACATAACTAGACAAGACTCTTCTTTTTCCTAGGGTTATAAACCGGTAGATATTCGTCTCGGTAGTCTCTTCCACTTGTAACTAGTTGTCGCCTAATTTTTATCTATTCATTTATATCTATGCTATTATAATATCAAGCTGAAGAGTTTGTTTGTTGTAACGCGCTAATCTCAGGAACAACAGTTTCGAATTGAAAAATTATTTTAGTCTTGGAAAGCCCATTTGTGGAGGAAGGCAGGCTATATAACATCACACTATGAACAATAGGAGCGCAGCATCAATATATAACTGTTCAAAATATCTTTTTAACTTCTCTAAAATTATGTTATTGATATTATTTCGACAAACAATAGTTTAGTATTGTAGCGGTTCCAGGTTGCCACCACTTTAGCGGCGTAAAGGTTAACGCCACTGTAGAGGAACAGATGGTTACGTTCCTCTATGGAGGGGAAAGATTTCCAGTCAGGCAGATGTTGCGCCTGACCGGCCGCGGCACCCATCCGACAGTTCCTATTCGGAGGTGGTATATATACTGCACGTCGCGCAAATTGTGCAAGCGTGATTCAGGATCGATGTCGCCATCTATTGTGATTGCTGTGTGATATCACGACAGTTGTGTCACTGCATCGATCATCTTGCAGTTCCGGCGATGTTGACAAGATGGCGGTATATGCACTAACTGTACCGCCACAGTATAACAATAATTATTTGTGCTCATATCACCGATAACGCAAGATTTTTTATTTTTAGAATAAAAAAAAAACTGGCATCAGGAAGGTAGTCGATGTTACGAGTCTCTAATACTGTGGAATAAAATTGTATTTGAAACATCTTAGTGACTTCTCTAAAGTTTTTTTTAATATTTTTTTTAAGTAGCTTGATCGTTTTCTTTAAAGTTTTAACATAATATAGATATTATAGCTACATATTAAAGTGCAACTATTTAATATCCTCTACATTTATTTGGCCTCATAGTGGTTAGTGGGTCACTGAATAGGAATATTTATATTTTATCAATACCCACTTTAATGTTAGCGTATTTGATTATTGTAATAATTTTGAAGGTCTGATGGTATGTATGTACACCCACAACACAACAACAACAAGCAACAAGAGTATAATTTTTTCGCCGTGTGTGTTTCATCCGATGATGTGATAGGGAGCGACTCAGGTCACCATAGTGGGCAAAATTCCAGACTCCGGGCTGATATTGATTCAAAAAAACTCAATATCACGGCCGACCCCGGAATCGAACCCAGGACAGAGCGGTGTCGTACCGCGCACGCCATCAAGGCATGGCAAGGCATGGTATGTATTTCATAAAATAAGAATTTTGGTACATTATTTTTACATAAAATAAAACTGTAACAGGCTGATGTAGGACATTATAGTCTTTATAAGAGCAACAGAAGCCAAAACATGTCTGTATAGACAGACAAAAAAAATATGTTTTGGCTTAAAAAATACTATTTACACACACCACGAAATAACTACTGCATGGAATTGAATTCCGTTTTTGCTGATGTATTGCTAGATGTCTAGCTTAAAATATAATCTCCATTTTATCCCGGGATAGTTGAAGCGGGACTTTTATCCCGGAAAAAAAATTACGAGTGGGGAACTGCGAGCAAAATCTATTTATACATATGCACATATTATTGAATATTAAATATTGAATGAAACATTTTATATAAATCATTTTGACATTGCGTTAATAAAAGAAAGTATATACTCGCGTACTTGGAAACAATGCTGTATAATAAGGTATTCTAACCTTGGATGAAAAAAAAGTGTAAGTATTGAACAAAATAAAAATTAACAAAAAGTAATTTTTATTTTCCTTGCCCTAAGGCCACTATTACTACATGAAAAGAATTTGTTGGATGGGCGACATCGTACTTTCAGTCAGAAATACATTTACATAGACCATATTCGTTCTAAAGTATAAAATGATCAAAAAATCTGAAAACTAAAACCGTGCTTTTTGCCGAAATCATTTGTTATTTGCGGATGATTTTTGACACAATGTCAGCACAGTAAATACAGCCATGTGGTTTTATTTAGTAACGCAATGTAAATATGATCCGGTATAATATTTTTTACTTACTTTAAAATCACTGCTCTTCTAACGTCCATAGTTAAGGTCACAATCAATACTGAGAGACTGCGTGATAGTATTATCACGCGATAATATTTATACCAGGTATATATGGTATAAATATTTTCCGATACACTCGTAGCCCGTAGCACCAGTGCCGGATTTATATTTTTTATGAGTGTAGGCCACTTTATTAGGTTTATCTATGTATGTATGTAGGTTTCTAAAATACTTAATAATTTTCCATTTGTTTGTATTATAGAAGGCAAATAGTCAAATAAACGAATGTTTAATTAAATCAAGTGAGCGTCCTCTGAAATCTGCTGCCCAGGGCTGGCCATGTAGGCCAAAGCTATACGGCCTATTACAAACCCAGGACAATTAGCAGCACTTAAGGGTAATTCTTCCTATTGGTGAAATAATTTCCAAATCCTTTGAGTAGTTCCTGTGATTAGAACGTTTAAACGGACCCATTTTCGCTATATTTTATATTCTTTTTTTTTATTATTTCAATGTTGATAGATCCACGGTCTCCATGGTCTCTAAGCATCACGAAAATATGAGATAAACATTCTATTGGAGACGAAAATCAACATCTGAGCGAACAATAGTAGGCTTTTACCTTAAAATAAAAAAGCTTGTTGTGTCCGGAGACTCCTTCGGGGTCATGTAAACATAATTCGGGTTTAGCATTTTCCATTTCCTCGTCACATTTCAACGTATCCGGTTACCCCTACTTTTGACAGCATGATGGAGTGGCAGTGACCACTGACCAGGTGGCAGCGGCATACTTAGTCAAAAAACCTAGTAACACCAGTCAACCTGTTGAATGGGTACATTTATATTTGTTTAGGGTAACATTTGTTAATATGTAATTTAATTTGTTTTTGTGGCAACACGCCTCCACTTCCTTCTTCCTGTCACGGGCTGCCGGCGAGCAGCCACAATAATGTAGTTCTTTAAGTTTATGTTTAAGATATCAAATTAAATAACAGTAATCCGTCATAGTGGTTTTATTAACATGGTAGCAGAGCGTGGTTGCCTGCAAATACAAAGAAGAAAAAGAAAGATATTTTCGCAAATAAAGTGGAAACGTGCTATATATGCAATAAGCAAAATGGCGTTTACTAAATGCAATGACGCAGTTATTCCAATATTCGACGGATCGGATTATAGTAGCTGGAAAATACGTATACTTAAGTTTTGGAGTTTAAGAAATGTAAAGCTGCCATACGAATCAAAAATGATTCGGATGATGTTGCAAAGTGGGAAGAGATGGATATCCAGGCAACGAACTACATTTATAGTGCAATAAGCAACAAGCAACTCGAATATATATGCGACTTAGATTCCGCATGCAAAATATTGGCAAAATTTGATGAAATGTACCTGCAGAAATCATCGGCACTACAGATTATATGTCGCAACAATGTAGAAGCAATAAAATTATCGAACTATTCGCAAGTAAGTGTATTTTTGACGACTTTGAGAAATCAATAAATCAGTTAAAACAAGCCGGCGCGACGGTAAGTGAACAAGAAAAATTAAATTATATGTTAAAGGCCTTACCTCGTAATTACAGTCATATTGGAGATCTAATAGACGTTTTACCAGAAAAGACAGAACTGTAGATTATTTGAAAAGTAAAATTATGTTAAAATCATTGGATAAAGAACACAAAAACTGTAATGAACCATCACGCGACAACTCAAATGTTTTTAAAGCTCACACTAGTAGTTCTGCATCACCTAATAAAAACTTTAAATGTTTTACCTGTGGAAAACCTGGCCACATGCAAAGAGATTGTCGACACAGAAATGTTAACAGTGGTAGAGGAAATGGATTTATTAGATTTAATAATAATCGTGGACATCAACGTGGATCATATTATAATTCAAGAAATATTAGAGGAAGAACTTATAATAATAAACCCAGTAATGAGAGTGGTGGTAATAATTTCCTTGCAACTATTGAGAATAATAATGTTTCAACTTCAAGTAAAATATATAATATTGAGCAGTCTGGCCACTTAACTTGGTTATTAGATAGTGGTTGTACAGATCATATAATTAATACTGATGAGTACTATCATTCATGTGAAATATTACAACAACCTATTAAAGTAAAAGTTGGTGATGGAAGAATATTAGAAGCTACAAAGGTCGGAAATACAAACTTATTTTATGGTCTATGGAAAAAGTCTGAAGTTGTTTTGAACAATGTTTTCTATGTCAAAGAGATGAAAGCAAATTTATTGAGCTATTCAAAGATTACAGACAATCATAAAATTGTTTCCAGGGGACGACAATCAAAGATATATAACGTCTATGGAACTATTATAGCTATAGCAGTGAAAGAAGATAGACTGTATAAATTAAAAGGTTATATAAATGCAAGTACATTACATGCTAATTTAGTGAAGAAATCAAGTATGACAGTGAAGGAGAAATTACATAGGATGCTTGGTCATATAAACTTTAACAATTTGAATACTATGTGTACAAGTGAATTATTGAAAGGATTACCAAAGGAGATTGAATGTAAGTACATGAAATGTGCTATATGTATTGAAAATAAAATGCATAACTTGCCATTTAAAAATAATAGAAAACGAGCACAGGATATATTAGAAATTGTACACACAGATTTAAATGGGCCACACAGAACTACAGGTTTTAATGGTGAAAAATATTTCTTAAGTTTTATAGATGACTATAGTAAGTTGGCAAAAGTTTATTGTATTCCGTCAAAAGATAAAGTATATAATTGTTTAATGCAGTATGTTAATGAGATACAAAATTTAACTGGGAAAAATATTAAAGAATTGAGAGATGTGATAATGGAAAGGAATACATTAATAAAAGAGTGTTTGACTTTGCAAGATCAAAGGGAATTATGATTAAATCTTGTCCGCCATATGTGCATGAATTAAATGGCACAGCAGAGAGGTTCAATAGATCAATAATGGATATGTCAAGATGTCTATTGGCAGAGGCAAAAGTGCATAAAAGATTTTGGCCTGAAGTGGTTATGGCCGCAGCTTATTTAAAGAATAGAACATTAACAAATGGCACTATAGAAAGGAAGACGCCTTATGAGATATTTTTCAAACAAAGGCCAAGCATTGAAAATTTAAGGATATATGGAAGTAAAGTATTTGTTAGAACACCAGAGGAAAAAGAAAATGTAAATGGGACAGGAAAGCCGAGCTTGGCATACTAATGGGCTATACAGATGTTGGATATAGAGTATTAATAAACAATAGAATAGTTGTAGCAAGACATTGTGATATAATTGAAGATGATGTAATGTGTATTGGTCTCGATGATGATAATAGAAGAGAAAAATGATAAAAGTAATAGCCAGCCGAATAAATTGGAAGAGAAAATTATAGAAGAGAAAGAATAATGCAGAAGAAAATAATGAGAAAATTAATGAAGATTTGAATGCTGAAACAAATGAAAGTTATGATGATAATAAAGTAATTGAAACAAGAAATCGGCGTAAAATCAAGCCACCAACTCGGTTTGATGAAGAATTTGGTTATTATTGTATAACTGTTAACTATTGTGATGCTATGATTCCAGATAATTTTCAGGGAGGCAATAACTAGCGATGAAGCAAAAGAATGGACTGAGGCTATGAATCGTGAGATGAACAGTTTGGCAAAAATGAGACCTGGAGACTTGTAAGTAAACCAGCAGACAAACAGCCTTTAGATGTGAAATGGATATACAGAAAGAAAGCCGAAAATAAATTTAAAGCTAGGTTAGTAGTAAGAGGTTTTCAACAAAAAGATTTTATTGATGATATATATTCACCCGTTGCTAAAATGCAAACTTTAAAATTGTTATTGTCTTATTGTTGTCAAAATAATCTTAATATACATCAGATGGATGTTGAAATTGCTTTTTTAAATGGTAAAATTTTATCTGAAGTTTATGTAAAAGCCAATTTTTTATGATGATGGCACTGATAGAGTTTATAAATTAAATAAAACATTATATGGTTTAAAAGAAAGCCCTCGGGCTTGGTATGAATGTGTCAATAAGTTTTTAACTAGTCTTGGATTTCAGAGAAGTAAATATGACTTTTGTTTATATTTTAAATTGGATACTAATGTGAGTGTATACATTTTGTTATATGTTGATGATTTGTTAATATGTTGTAAAGATGAAAAGGTAATGAGTAATATTAAAACAAACTGTTAAGTAAATTTACTATGAAGGATATGGGTAGAGTTAAAAGAATACATTGGAATACATATTGATTATGATTATAAAAGAAGAGAATAAGACCATGACACTGAGTCAGGAATCATATATAGAATCATTAGCTAAGCGTTATAATATAATAAATACAAAGTTATATACTACACCAATGGAAGTAAATCTTAAACTAGAAAACTGTAATATAAATGAGAATGTAAAATATAGAAATTTAATTGGAGCACTTTTTATATATTGGTTCGGGTACAAGACCAGATATATCGTTCAGTGTTAATTATTTGAGTAGATTCCAAAATTGCTATAATGAGACACATTTTAAATATGCTTTGCAGTACTTAAATATCTTTACTTAACAAAACATATAAAATTAATTTATAACATGAATATAAATTCTGATATGTTAGATTGTTATGTAGATGCAGATTTTGCAGGAGATATTGTCAGTAGGAAATCAACAACAGGATTTGTAATTAGACTGTTTGGGAATGTAATATTTTGGAAATCAAAGAAACAAAATTGTGTAACAAAGTCATCTACATTTGCTGAATACATTGCGCTGTCAGAAGCTGTTACTGAAATTAAATTTATAGTTTATTTAATTAATGAGATTTGTCAGAAAGATTGTAAACCTGTAAAAATATATGAAGATAATATTGGAGCTCAAATTATTGCTAAATACGGAAATTTCACAAAAAATTCAAAACATATTGAAGTTCATTATCATTTTGTTCATGAAAGTGTTAAAATTGGTTTAATTGATGTTATAAAAATTGCATCTGATCAAAATATAGCTGACATTTTAACAAAACCATTGGGAAGTAATAAATTTAATAAATTTAGAGATATGTTAAAGTTGTTGTAAAAGTAAATTATCTTTCAGATGGATATTATGTTGAGATAAATATTGGTTTAAATTGTTTAATTAAAAGATGATAATTGTAATATAAAAAATTACAATTAATATGTTATACTGAAGGTAATGTTTATAGAGCTATTGTTTTAATTTAAAATACTTGATATGAGTAGTGTATGATATGATTTAGTTAAAATATAAATGTAAGGAGGCATGTTGAATGGGTACATTTATATTTGTTTAGAATAATTTGTTAATATGTAATTTAATTTGTTTTGTGGCAACACGCCTCCACTTCCTTCTTCCTGTCACGGGCTGCCGGCGAGCAGCCACAATAATGTAGTTCTTTGAGTTTATGTTTAAGATATCAAATTAAATAACAGTAATCCGTCATAGTGGTTTTATTAACACAACCTTTATATGATGAATGAGTCTCCGGACACAGCAAGCATTTGAAAGGGATCAATAGCTTACTGTATACTAAGAGAGACCAACACGTAGTTTTAGTAACATCATAAGGTAAAAAGTCTAGAATTGTAAATCCGACCCGACAGAACGTAAGAAATTATCAGTTTTGGACCAAAAATCAACCAAAATGGCTACTCCTCTGCCACTTACATATATTGTGCCGAGACCTTCAAAGCAAGGTTAGATCATGTATCAAGCCCCGAGCAGCATTTGTAACAGGAGAACTGCACAAGCTAAAATGTTGAATCAATTTTAATTATAGAAGAAAAGTTTTTGCATAAGCAGCGTACCAGACTCAACCGATCCCGAACGGGAGTTGAATACTTCTTACATTTGTATTTGTATATCGCTCAGGAATAATGCAGCTTAGACTAATTATCGCGTCTAAACAAACTTCAAAGCTTTTATATAACATGGATTTTTATGAACATTTATTAAAATTCAGGACAACGTACATAATCTAACGCTTCTTTAAAGTTAAAAGAGCAACTATTCTAAACCGACAAAGTAGCGTGAGATACACCAATTCTGTTTGACTCAATGGTCAGGGTATTGTTGGCTATGTTCACGTAGTTTTTGCTTTTCGCGTCATATTCGGGCCATGTGATGTTCACCACAGGTTCGGGTGTTGGATTGCTGAAAAAATAAATGTTAAGGTTGAGTATATTGTATAACAAGGGTTATTGACATAGGTCAAGTTATAGATTGTGTTTATATCGTAACGGGCCCGATAAGACGTATTTTATACCTAAATATATCTCGCGACCTCACGTCTTATAATTTCTGTTAAATTAATATTTGAATTAATTTGCCGAAGTATTAAACTCAGAGGCGTCAACGCCCTTCGCTCAGTTGACATATCTTGCATGATATGAACGGGTGTGAGCCTGTGGCGATATCAAGTAAAATTTAATCCTAAGAATTATAGCTGCTTTACTCCACCATGTGTCCACCTGGTGACCATGATACACACTCTTCGCGTCGATTCCACCATCTGCACGATGCTGTCTGATCATATACCAAATATATCCCAAACCTATAGTAGTTATTATTGTACTTCTACTGACTTCTTATTATCGTGTATCCCATAACCTATAATAGCCATTATTGTACATCTTCTGATTACTTATGTCCAGCGTCATAATAAAGCCAGATGGCTAAGGGATTCAGGCGGGCAATATGATATTGAGTTTTTTGCTCAATATCAGCACTGAGTTACGAATTCGTGCCCGATAGGCTCACTCTCTATCATATCATGGTTGCACTTGTCACGCCTCTGTCTACCCCTTCTGGAATAAAAGACTATTCATTATTAGATCTACATACCCGTATTTTATGAAGTTGGAAAAGACTGTTGAAGTCAGATTTACGTATCCATACTCGACACTATTGACATCAGACGTCAAATTACGAGCATGAGGTTCGAACAAATAGGATAGGTCATCATTGTGGCCTGCAGCGCATAAATTCCGTAGGGGACACCCTGGAGCCCGTAGTAGTTCCTGCTAGAAACTGGAACACGTATGAATATAAATGACTGGAACTGCGCGTCGGCAAGAGTAGCTAAAACCGTTGTACTGCGAAACAGCTATGTAGAGTCGGTTGCGAAACTGACGAATGTCTTCATATTGTCTACGGATATTGACTCTTCTCGAAAATAACGTTCTGTAATCTGTTTAGAAACTTCCAAAGCTGTATCTGGAGTGCAGTTGTATACAAATCTTTTTAGGCACAATCATCTCTGGATAATTTGCTGTGACAT
>NW_023594952.1:0-7848 GCF_014839805.1 Manduca sexta | reverse complement strand
CAGATGTCAATGATTTCTTCTCTTTTAGAATTTATACGACGTACATATTTTATAAGAGTTATAAATAAAAATAAGTCAAATACCCTATTGTATGATAATTCACGTCTGTTTTCTGTCGCCATTGCGTGGCTCGTTTTTAGTTAAGACAAATCCGACTACGCGATAACCGCGTGTAAATCTTTTCTTGTATCAGTCTTACACGGTTTACATTCGGACGCTTTGAAGTCCGACATTGCGAACACTAGTGCGTTTATGTTACCATCATTTCGGCATGCTAAAATAAACAATTTAAATTATCGCCTTTCGGTTACAATGTAGGAGTGCGGAATGCGTAGGAACGAAGTTATGGTTCGTTTGAAAATTAATTTAATTCCAAAAAAATTGCTTATGTTATAATTTATGTTGTAATTTCATTCGCAGTGTTTCTTTTTTTTATTTGTGTTATTAGTTATCATTGTTTAAAAACGGAAACAAGGATAATTTAGCTGCAAAACGAAAGCTTCATTTTTCGCAAATTCAATACATCATGTAGAGATCCTGGATCTAGAATCTCTAGATTCTGCGTTCCTACCCTGGGGGTAATTACCCCTGCGGGGGTAAATCAGCTATTTAACGGGGGTACCAAAGAACCTAATTATATTATCATAAAACAAAAAAAGTAGCAGAGCTGACGTCAAAATTTTAAGGCTGTTGTGCAATATATGATTAATAAAGATGTTTGTATTTGCTTGTATTCTTTGATTTGATGATATTTTGAAAGCGGGGTAAATTTAGTTTTCCACATAGATCAAAGAGGTAACAATATCGAAAAGGTTAGGAACCACTGCTCTAGATGAGAGAGGTTTAACATGTGTAAGTACTAAGGTGTCTTTGTTAAACACACCTATCTCGTAAACATTTGCCCCATTGAATTGAGAGCCATCTGACGTAATAGCTGATGCGAGTTGTAAAACGCCTGTCCTCAACGTAATAAATTGAACAATTTGTCTCGTACAACGTAAATAAACTATCCTTTCAGCAAGAATACGGCTCATTAGTCATTAACGAATAGTCTGTAAATTTCAGCAGCAGTAACGTGAAGGTCGCATTCCGTAGTAACTCGTTACGTCGGCCCGGCTGCGACGGTTTCCGTCGCGACTCGCGGTCGTGTCGTTACGCGACTTCCACGGCGGTTGATAGGGTTGTCGCTTGGAAGGGTATTCCCGAATTTGTAGTGATTAATTGAATTCAGATATATTTATAATAATAATATCAGCCCTGTATTATATACTATCCCACTGTTGGGCACTGGCCTCCTCTACTACTGAGAGGGATTAGGCCTTAGTCCACCACGCTGGCCTAGTGCGAATTGGTAGACTTCACACACCCTCGAAATTCCTATAGAGAACTTCTCAGGTATGCAGGTTTTCTCATGATGTTTTTTCTTCGCCGTTAAAGCTAGCGATAATTCACAAATAATACACACATAATTTTTTAGAAAGTTCAGAGGTGTGTGTGCCTTTTGGGATTTGAACCTACGGACACTCGTCCGGAAATATTTAATTGCATTTAATAAAATATTATTTTCTTCATTCAATTTCATTTATTGCATTAAATATAAGGAAATAATATAATTAATAATCCCATTTCATTACATCTTCCATTCCATCAACAATTATTATAACAAGAATGCTGATTTTGTAGCAGCGAAATACGGTATTTATGAAGAGCATGTCTGCGTGAGAACCCTAATATGTGCGGACGTCTGCCAGAAACTGTGTCACGGTCTACGGTGCGTTATCGAAAACCAAACGTTGTGAGGCCTTTTTGTTTATTATATTAGCTAATTCGCTCTTTGGTATAGTGGCAAGGAATATGGGCTGTAAATTGCGAGTTATTGGGTTAAATTTTTAAGTTCAATTACGACCAGGGTTAGGTTGTCCAATGTGGTTTTGATACCACGCAGGCGGCTGAAGTTAAACTACGCCTTTTCCTTTCTACATTATGCTTGTAATATATGTAGCGCCGGTTCTACTATTAGATCCGTAAAGACAGATGGAATGTGATAGTGTGACCCAATATATTAGGTAACCAGTTAACAGAAGCATATAGTTACAGAAGATTTTTTTATAGTAAATACCGCCGTAGTTACTATACAAAAATCTTCTGTAAGGGAGTAATGTTAGAATAAATTAGCTGCAGCCTAACCATACTACAAACAAAACACCGTGTTTGTTTATTTGAAACTAACAATAACGTTATGACATCTAACAACATCAGAAATCGATTATCGCACCCTCAATGCGCAGTACAAGGTCGTCGGGCCAGCGTATTTGACATAAAAAAATCATTTCACACTTTGTTACGATGGTGATATGTGTTATTTTCCTTTAGCTATGTGTAATAGAGCTCGTTCTAGATGTAAAGAATGCTGATGAGTGGGGTGCCGCGATAGACGCGTCTTACAAACGCGCCGATGAACCTATTCATACGCGCTTGATTCCGCCATGTGAGGTAATCGCGGGGCGCGTATTTGCTCAAGAGTTATGAGGACGGATGTCGATTTGCCGCAAAAAGATCACGACGCTACTTGTGAGACAGTGAAACATAACATTCGTAATTAGTCCTTTCATCTACTTCAATAAGGATAGTGTCTCATTGAATACTATACATACGTTATTTTCTAAAGCTCTTAGATTATAATAATGTTCACGGATACAAGAGATGTATAACACCTGCGTCGGAGCCATCAAGAGTCAAGCAGTTTGGGCTTATCATCATAAAATTGTGGGTGGTTAAAACCGTAGGGATGAGTACTTAACATCATATAATCTCATTTACTTATTTATCGGTGTACTCATATTAAATATATTAAAAATTATAATGACTACTATACTGAAGCAATTCTCGTCAAACGGGCTTACTATGTTTTATAAAAATTAAATCTATATAATAATCTCTTCAGTAACTAGCCATGCCGACGTGAGTGCGTATTTCCTGGAGATACCTTCACGCCTTTTGACTCCATCTTCTGGTGCACCTTAAGAGCTCGCCCACCTAGTCGGTGACCCAATAACAGTATGGCACTCAATGTTTTGACATACATTTAAAAAAGTGGAAATTATATGTCATATTCAGTATACATATAAATATGTTTCCTAATTCGCTAATGATCTGGAATTGTTTTATATAAATTTTTGAAGAGACGCGCAGTTCGGCTTACCTGCTGATAAACAATGATAACGCTTCCCGCCCCGAAACTTTGAATGTTATTCTTACATAAAGGCTGATTTAAATTTTCATATCGGTCTTTAATTAAATAGACCATCGTCTGGGTAACGCCCACTAGTGATTTATGCAAAATAGAATTTCGTTTTCGGTAATTGCTTTCAGTCCACATTAGTCCGATAAGTGTTGAGTCACTGTAGGCTATACAGGAACACTAACGAAAGGTATTAAAACATGCTACAATTCCGCCTACCAATATAGTGAATCACCCGGGGCGAAAATTGCGAAGCCCACCTGATTTACTTATTTCCCCAATAAAGGTACTCCACACAGAGTGACTCGCAGGAAATCAAATTAATATAATGAGGTTCGAATTTCAAAGGGATGGCACTTTTTCCCTGTATAACGGATAAAATATATTACGTCTAATTTAAAATATCAGACTCTGCTGTTGGAAATATACTCCGTATATATTGTGAAACGCTTTTGCTGTGCAAATGAGGTTATATTGAATACTCGGCGGTGTGATGGTGTTTGGTTATACCTTTTTTATGTGGCTCTATACCTGAACGGACAGATGGACTAAACGTAAAGACCATCTGATGCGAAAAGTTATGACTTGAAAAAAGGGTGGAGAATAATGCGCAAAGTAGAAGTAATTTTTCATTCTACCCTCTTGTAAAATGTTTGTAATAATACATAACACCGAGTGAACTTCGCTCATTTACGGGGGCATTTCCAACGCTACTTAAAGAGAATGGAGTCCTTTGTTTAATGAAGATAATTGTACGTTCTCAAATATAAATGACCTGTATAAATTACGCAATGTTGGCGCCCACCGTGGTGCCAGGGTATATATGTACTTTTTGGATGTTAGCGTCTTTTTTGCTTTTTCTTGGCTGTCAGCCGACACATGGGGCTTGTGTAAAGTGTTCTATGTAAGCAATATCGTTGACTTTGTGAAGTATTCTATAAATAAAATTGCGCGACATTCTTGGAATATACAGTGCAGACTTAAAGTTTTCAATAATAAATATTGTTGCTAGGACTAATATAAAGCTCGCAAATTATATGATGTATTCTAAAAATACCCGTCTTACTAAATATCTCATTTAACATACAAAATGTTAACCGTCAAACGGAATTGCTAAAATTGCAAAATCGAAAGACGAGGTCGGCCAATTACCTCCCTTGATATGGGTATCTATAATTACATCAATATGATTTCATTGTTCACATTTCGTACAATGCCTAGATAATTAAGATCCAGGCGGTGGCAGGGAGCCACCGGCGCCAGGTCACTGATTGTAATTGATACGCCGGCGTGGCACCATCAATCAAACGTTTTGTGAAACGAGCCCGCGGTAATTATCGACTTTTCTCTCGTCTTAGCAACAATTTCCCTGGACTTTTGTTGCTGTAATCTATTTTGAACGGTTACGGTGTAACGCTAAACATTGTTGTGTTCATGTTTGATCGAGATAACATAATTGGTGGAGTCATTTATAGTTTCTCTTTGGAAGATGAGCGTAGCGGTATTGATTCTAACATTAGCATAATGATGTTGGGAAGTTGATGCTCGAAGTTGGCCCAACAAACTTGAAACTAAATATTTTATTCAAACTCACAACATTAATGAACAACGAAAAAATCATTTTTCTTTTGCATTCGTTTTCATATACCACCAGGCATTTGCACAAATATTGTGAAGGATTTAATGAACTATATTATAATATTATTCACTTATTATTTTTTGTCATGATCTCAGTTATCATGTTACAATATGATTATTTTCCGAGAATACAGTATAAAGATAAACTAGTAATGTTAAACTACATCTAAAGGGTAAGGGTATCATAAATAAAGGTTCAAAAGATAAAATGCCAAACCTGCAATGATAAATAAATTATTTAACCTCATTAGCGTTTGTAGTGTTCAGAGTATTATTTTTCTTTTGCAAATTATCATAATAATATTATAATTTATGTGTACTTTGGTTGCGATTATTCTTAAATGATATCAATTTATCAAAATACTGTGACGCCTATAAGCCTTCAAAACTTAAATCACTAGCTTTACCTAATAATGTATAATTAATCAATTCTTAGAATTCTCATACAGAATAGAATTTCTCACGACGGATGACATGCCCGATAACATTTAAATCGGGCATCGGCAAACCGTTATCTTGTTGTACGATTTCGTGACACGAATTCGGGCATCCTCTGCCGTTTAAACGTAACAAGGTAATCGTAAACGTTGAAAAAACAACAAAATTGGTTTATTACAGCAAAACGCTTGTATTTCTGTTTTGTGGCACAATAAAAGTTGAAGGTTACGGCGGTTCCAAGTGATAAGACTTAGCGGTTTATCAACCATTCGATATTGATGTTGATTATTTCTGAGCGGATGTTGAATGAGTGCAAAATATAGAATAGCTTTTATGTAGTAGTTAATAGTGGTCGCGGTAGATCATAAGTTAGCTCGCAAACTAGTCTAGAACCTTCTCTTGTCGGTTCGATGCCATCGCCGATGCAAATGTTAGATTCTTATCTGCGTTTTTTACGATTTCCCGATATTGCGTGGTGTCGACGTTAAAAAGCTTTAATTATCTTGTAGGGGTAAAAGAGTATGTGAGTCAGTTGTAGTTATTTTTTGTACACGGTACAATATTTATGTATTTACACATGTGCTTAAATACAACTGTGTTAATCTTTAACTGTTACTATGGCAATGAAATTGGTTTGCTTTGTATATACGTAATTAAAAATTGCGCAATTCGATTGTGCACTAATGGGTTTTTAAAGTTTTATCAAATAATCATTTGCGTTTTGTCCCACAACCTATTTGATCTCAATAAGTAGAAATTTTATTTTACTTTTTTAAGTGTATTAATACGCCATTCGTTTCTAACTCGCGCGCTAACTCCGCGTCCCAACGCTCGTATTACGGCAAAAGGGCAGTTTACACAAAACCTCGACCCGCTGTAATATTTAAAACAGCGCTGAACGCTCGCGCAGCCGCCGCTTTGCGAGCGTTCTGTCGCCATTTATTCATGTCCATCTCAACGCTGCGGGTGGCATGAAAACAACCATTTTATTTGGAACTAAATTGTTTACGCTGCTATTATTTTTTATTTTTACGAGCGGCACGTGATTTATCTTTACGTTTTTGATTTCGCAGTATTCGTGTCCAATTGACATTTAGTTTGGTTTCAATTTATTGACAGAGAAGAAAATCTAATGTTATGATAGAGTCGATTAATTAAAGCTAATTTTATCTATGCCAAAGACGGGCCGTCTCGTCCAGGCTTGTAGCAATTGTGTTGCTAGACACAGGCTTCAACTAACCGATCTTAATCAACGAATAACACCAGCGTTATTTTTATAATCGCATCATAACCTTTCATTTAGTAGATTGTACTAATTTAATGATATAGTGATGTAGATACACAAAACCTACTCTAAGACAGTCTTAGCTACTGTGATGATGAAGAGTAAGGCGCTGTAACCCAAATAATATGAATGACAACTAGCTCACGGAACTTGTGACGTCCAAGCGGAAAGAATAGTAGGAAATTAGCGCCTGCTTGGCTGAATTTCATAGCCGTCGCGGGTATTATTGCAGTTGAGAGGATGTCTGAATCAGGAGACAGAATTGAAAAGGTGATAGATGAAGATGGATTTTGTACCGATCTTTTATTAGTTTTTTATTTATATTAAAAGCACTATTGTAATATAGAATATCATAACTATTAGCAGTTTGCTTCGTGTATAGTCTATATGTAGGAACTGCTAATGTAGAAATGATCTGCGCCTGATCTCTCTCCGTTCATGTCGAATTGCCGTCTCACCGGACTATAAGAGTGAAGGAACAGAGAGTGCACCTGTGTATTGCGCACACACTTGTGCACTATATTTCCTGCGTACTTGGCTGATCTCAGTTGACATTGGCCGCCGTGATCGAAATTCGGTTAGCAAGGAGTCAAAAATTAATGTACAAAATATTGTCAACGGATAACTGCGGTACATTTTTGTATTGTTTTTTCCACAAGCTTCACCTCACTTCGAGAACTAAACGGAAAATAACACGCACATTGAAACAAATACTAAATCCAAAAATTGAGATTTTCCAACCGCTACCCATCCAGAAACATTTATAAATCCGCTCATTACAAATCAATGACGACCTTAACTGCAAACAAAACGTTCGTTTTACACAAATATCTGTTGATCATCAGTCTGGAGAGCGTATAATGTGTGACGCAGGGCCGAGGGCAGGCGCCGATTATAAATAACCTGGTCGATAGTCCCGCTCCAGACGGGGCGGCGGATGGGACGCGTCCCATGCACTCGCACATGTACTGACGTCTGCGCGGGTGTTTTATGCCCAAGGTCGAGAGGATACAGCCAGTGTCCGTTTGCAATTTGTCCTTTTACAAAATACTGAAGACATGGAGATCTTTTAAATTTCAGCTGTCAAGTGAGAGATATAAAGAGATCATGCGCAGCATATGTAAAGAATGTCTGGGCTACAGACCTACAGAAAAAATTTTGGCCGCACATTTGCTTCCTCTCTTTCTTCTAAATGGTCGATTTTGTGAGTGTTCTCCTTTTTTGAGTCTATAATCTCGTTATATGA
>NW_023594951.1:0-10584 GCF_014839805.1 Manduca sexta | reverse complement strand
GTAAGTGTAGAGTTCCGAATCAGCCTGTGTATATCCGGTTCCAACAGGCCGGCATAATTGTGTCGACTATCGAGGGTAATTATACCTCGACAGGGGTCGATAGGCAGCGTTAGCCTAGTTGGGTGGAACGGACTGCCAAGACGAATGTCCGCAGGTTCAAATCCCAAGGGCACACAGCTCTGACTTTTCTAAAATCATGTGTGTATTCTTTGTGAATTTATCGTTCGCTTTAACGGTGAAGGAAAACATCGCGAGGAAACCTGCACATCTGAGAAGTTCTCTATAGGAATTTCGAAGGTGTGTGAAGTCTACCAATCCGCACTGGGCCAGCGTGGTGGACTAAGGCCTAATCCCTCTCAGTAGTAGAGGAGGCCCGTGCTCAGCAGTGGGCAAGTATATAATACAGGGCTGATATTATTTATTTTATTTAGGGGTCGAGGGGTGTGAGATGTACCTGCGTGGTGCGGCGGCGGGGGTCGCGGCGCGCGGCGCCGCTTTTGGCGGCAGCGGCGGCGCCTCTCCGAACTGCAGTCACAATATCACGCGTTACATTTACAATACTGAACTGATACACACGAAACAAAAAAGCAATTACTAGCACGCATAAGAACCAACGATCGATTGCAAGCAATTATGCAAGTATTATAGAACTTACGCACACGCATGTATGAACGTACGCGTGAACGTAAAAACGCACGCACACTAATTAAGTTTGTTAATTTCATGCAGATTTTATTCGGTAACAAATGCGTTCCGAATAAATTAATTTAGTATAGTTATGTTTTTAGAGGCATAAAATATAAAAAATTTAATTCAATAAAATATTTGAATTACATTATCTAAATATTAAGTGTTGTAATAAATCTCACCTTTCTCGCATGTTTCGCGAAAATTCGTGCGACATCTTCACAGTCTCTGTCGACGAGCGCAAGTACGGCGGGAGCGATCTCTGTGTATAAAAATATTATAGACATTGATAACAAGGAATTATAATACAATTTACTCGATTTTCAGCTCAGATTATGTTTTGTGACGTCTTTATCATTCTACAATGCGCCTTATTACCCGACTAAGGCCAAGGAAGGTAGTGTTATGATTTTGTTATAAACAGTAAGCTGTACAAACAAACAAGACTGTCACTAATAAAGTGAGCACTAATATTAATGTGAAATAAATTGTGAGTGTATTGCAGAATGTGTTGTTGACTTACGTAAACGTCGTCTCTATATGTATGCGCGATGGACGATGACTCGGACGGTGGCCCTTTGTTCTTCACCACCTGTTCACAAAATGACAATAAACTATTATGAAAATGACATTTATACCTTCTATTTCTGTCTACTAATAACGATATTTTTTAAAACGAATTTGCGAGCAACAATAAATCATCTTACTTCAAAATAAATGTTATATATTTACGTTTGAGATAAAAGTCATCCCTTCCCAAATTATGAATTAATTGAAAAAATATACTGTACCTTAGCAATGCCCTTCTGTATACACTCCTCCAGTAAATCTGCAGCGTCACTGAGATTAGAACTGTCTGATGTATCGTGCGCGTCGTGTTGCGGGCGCGTGTTCGTGCTCGGGCGCGTGTTCGTGTTCGCGCGCATGTTCGTGTTCATGCGCGGTGTCGTCGGCGCGCGCCCGCCGGCGTGGACTCGATGGACAGCGCGGACAGATTCGAGTTACTGCCAGCTTTGGACAGTATGGCCGGCGTGTCCTCCGTGAAGTACACCTTGCACACATCGCCCGGTGTTTGCGATTCTGGAAATGATTTATCAATGCAGTTGGTAGGAGTTAAGAGATGATATCACAGTCATTAAAATTAACAAATGAGTTTACCTTTAATTTGCGCATTGGAGGTGAAATGCGACGACAAAGGTTGAATTTGGTCTCTGTAAACAAAATATATATTGTCAATCCCAATCTAAATGTATTGGTGGTAATGGAACATGAATGTAAAGGAACATACCTGATCTCCGCATCATCCACTTCTCTCGTTTCGTTTGAGACGGAGGTTTCGCCAGGACCCTCTTGAGGTTTTCCTCGATAGCAATTTCAGGGATTGCTGCAACAAATAATATAGATTCGACAGTCACATATGTCATTTTAGGACCCATTGGCTTTAGGCCCTGGAAGCCTCTCTCTCAGTGGAAGCTCTTAGCTGCATAATTTTTATATTTTCATGCAAACAATTTCGAACTCTAATTGCCCCTTGGTTATTGGTGTATATGTGAGCTTGATTACTAGTTAGTATATTTTTATTGAATTGAATGAAATTATACAATATGTAAGCGTTACGATTGCCCCTAAACAATAGCAACATCATACAGAAGTTTGAACTACGTGCTGTACTTGGCGGTGAACTGCGCTCGTCATTAGGCTATAATGTCCTTCAAATCGGTAGAGAAAAGCACATGCATGCTGCTGTTTGGGAGTAAGCTTACGTTATATTAGGCTATAATTGAACAGTATCTGGTACCTTGTGTGCATGCGGCTCGTCGTCGATGGTGAGGCTGCTGAGGCTGGTGGCGGCCGAGAACTGCGCCGGCGTGTGCTCCACCACGAACCGCGACACGCGCTTCGAACACCGAGCCCGCCATGTGCGGCTCTGGTGACACGTACAACGTACAATTATAGCGTATAATAGCTGGTACACAACTTGAGCATACTAACGCGTTGTGGTTTTATTTTTTGTATGAAGTGTATTGCAAATATAAAAATAATTTGTAACACCTTAATAATATGTGGTAATTTTAAGTGTCTTTTTATCTGGCCACACTGAACAAATACTCACTTTCCGTTTGAAGGACTTGTATCCATGTACAGAAATAAAAAAAATACTCGCTCTTTCATAATTTCCTTTTAAATAAAACAGACGTGTTTGCTTTTAAAGTGTAGCTATAGTAACGTACAAAAGATCGTCCAAATACGCGGTTGTGTGTACAAGTTCTTTGCTGGTTATTAAAACTGTTAGATTAAATAGTTGGGCAGGCTTGACTCCAATGTTTCAAACGGAGAGTGAAATCCTTTTGATTTACGGATGGTGAAAATTTTACATCTAGTTTACACCACATATTCTAAGATGTTGAGTGGAATAACTTCAAAATATTCTGTGATTCTATTATTTTCTAATTTAATGATGAGTGTAAATTATATAAGGTCATAGATACACGCTGGGTACAGGTCGCTTTTGACAGGTCCGTCTGTCAATTTTCAGGGCAGGTCTGTGTTTGGTAAAGTACTTCTAAAGGCTGAAGATAATGATAATAGCGTTATTGATCAATTAGGAAGTGTGAAAAGCGTTAATTTGACTCGCTATTACGAGTCGCTACACTGTCAATGTCCGTGTGTATATAAGACGTACGTACCCTGCGGCGGCGTGGAGGGCGCGGTGTAGTGCGCGGGCGGCGCGCGTGCGCGGCGACAGCGGCGCGCTCGCGCCAGGAGAGTCCGGGATCTCGCTCGGGGAGATGCACCGGACGTCAGCCCGGCTAACCACAAACACCACATGATACAATATTATAATGACTCTGTCAATGAATCAATAGTAATGTAATGAGTAGCAGTTGTTTTATTTTGAGTTATAATGTACTTAAACAAAATCTCATTACCTGACTTCCGAGACCACGGATCCCTGGTCGTCATGCTGCGAGCACTCCGGCAACGACCCGAGCGAGCGCGAGAACATGAGCGGAGTGTCCTCCACGAAGCGTGCGGGAGAGGACGTGCGCGCCGACGCTTGTCCGGACGCGATCCCGGACACTTGTCCGGACGCTATCCCGGACACCTGGCCCGACACATGAGCTGAAGCCGGCCCGGATATGGGACCGGACGTGCGGCCGGGCGCCTCTGCTTGCGAGCCGATCGCAACCGGCTCCGTTGCGAATGTCACCGCTTTAGACCCTGCATTCACAATGTGAATTTTTACAAACAGAGCTATTATTTTAAATAGCATACAAATTTACACAATTAAGCAAACTACATTTGACAGTGAACTTTAATCTTACCTTCTTTGTCTTTAGCGGAGCTGCTAGTGTTAGTCTCTGGCGGGCTCGGCTCTACATTGATGGTTGCCATGGCGTTCTTCTTCGCCAGGCTGTCTTCCTCAGTCGGCTCGCCCAAACTACTCAACGAACTGACCCTGGAGAAGTATCCAGGAGTGCCTTCATCACAGTAGTTAACCGGCTTTTCGGGACTTATCATCCCCGAGCTAAATTTGGTGTCGAACACTCCCTCTTCTCACTAACGGGCTCTGATGCCGAAGTAGCTTGAGGAGTAGATGCTGCCCTATCGTTATCATGGTTCGGAGGATCTTCTATAGAACAAGTATCTTTCTCGTCCGAATGAGTCATAGCCTCGGGGTTTTCCTTTATATTTGCAGCTGTTTTAGCTTTACCGTCTTTCCCGATGACCCTAAGGTCGGACATGGAGGTAGCCGTTGAGAATATAATGGGAGTTTCGTAAGGCGTTCCTTCGGTCGCGAAGTGTTTAATGGTGTCCTCGTGCACTGAAGGTCCGGGAGGCTCCGATATATCAGAACCAGTTTCCGATTGGTGTTCGGCATAACGCAAGGAATAATCAGTAGGTTGGTCGAGATCGGTCTCCTGATAGTCGCCATAGCCGGCGTTCTCTTTCTTGGAGTACTTCTTACTGGTTTCTGCTTTAGGTTTCTCCGTTTCAACTTCAGTGTTCTTTGTCTCCGAGTACTTTCGACTGAAATCAATAGGTTGGTCGCACGAATCCTGGTCGACGTCAAAACCAGATTCTGTATAGTTGGTTCTCATTTCCGTCGAACTTCTCGGAGGAGGGATGGGTGGTTGTGACGGGTATCTAAGATAATTGTCTTTCGGTAATCTCTTCGAAGACATTTTAAACGCTTCGCCGCCTGTTTCGCTCTTCATCAAGTCTTTGTTTCTTGGTGTGGGTACAGGAACTTTACCGGTCCGCATGACCCTTTCGAATACCGAGTCTGAATGAGTGCTCGTGACCGAGTCTTTACTATCAGACCTGTTCACATTCCCCGCGCTGCCCGTTGAAGATCGCGTCACCAAAGCGCCTTTCAACAGCGTGTTACTACAACTAAGGTAACTCGCCAAATGCGCGCTGTGGCTCAGTGATATCTGTGATGTCAGCGTGCCCATTAGCGGTGAACTCGACGTCATCCTGTGCCTCTCTAAGTTCATCGCAATTTGTCTCCGTTGCCGTGAACAAATCTTCTCTTCCCTATTGCTAGTCGTAGGAGAAGTCGCCGGTTCTATATTGTCGCAAGTTTCTGCCAAGTTTTGGTCCAACTCTTGCTCTAAAGCCTTTTGCTTCCTTGCACCGAGCGTCGGTAAGGCTGGTAAGTTCATATTCCTCGCTGTTGTGTCCAATGATATTATATGCGTTTTGCCGGGTTTCGAATTTAGTAGGTTTTTAAGAGCGGCGCTCGAGCCCATAGCTATCATTTTGTGTTTGAATGAATGAGACTTCTAAGCATGGGGACCGCCCCGTGGTCCCAGAGGAACTGTTGATCCTGAGGGCACCTCGCAGACAGATTCCACAGTGTACCACACGAGTTGCTAACTACTGTCAAACTAGGAGATTTCAGGTGCTGCAGCAAGACACTTAAACAATTTCTCTCGCGGAGAATTTGTCTGTAATCTTCGCGGACGGCAATGTGACTCGACACATTCCTCATTATACCACCTGCGTTCTCCACGATGGCTAGCGTTTTGGTCGGTGAATTGTAGCTGAGCATGTCCACGAGGAATCCCAGGGCTCCGTCCACGGAACACAAAGCCACTTTGTTCATGGAGCAATGAGCCGTTAGGTTCCATAGAGCCGATAGGACTGATTTGAGTGTAGCTTCTTTTTGACAAGTCATCGCAGCTTTCGTAAGCCCTTTGACCGCGCCTACTTCCCTTAGTACTTGTTTACTGTTGGTGTCTGCTCTCCATGACAGAGTTTCTTAATACAGCAGCCGTTACCTGCAATGGAAATAAAAAGGCCGTTTTAGATATTTATGTTTTAAATAATATTTTTTGACAAAGACAAATGGTTGCTCTACAAACCTGACGCATGTCGTCATTGGGCGATTCCAGTTGTTCAACCAGCGCCAACATGAAATCTTTGAAAGAACATAGTAATGATTTGTTGTTTCCATCTCCAAACGTTAGGTTCGTTAGTGTCATGCCCGCGTATTTCCTCATGGTGAGGCATGTGTTGTCGTCAGTTCTGCTTCCGTGCGCCGCCTGGTCACCGCTGACGAGCGCGGCTAACGCCTGTAGCCCACCGAACTGGCACACCACGTGCCTGTGCTCCTCGTCAAACGACAATTTCATCAGGGCCGCGACGCTCTGACTCGGATGCTTAGTCGCATCGTCTTCTATAACTTCTTTCCCCTCTTTCCTAGCTTCTACAAGGTCTTCTAAAACGTAACAATATTCTCTTACTTGCTCTAATAACCTCCACACCCTCGCTTCTTCCCGCCTTGTCGTCAGTTTGAGTGTGAATGATATTTCGTAACGCTTTGCAGCGCGATCTCTAGTTTCTCTGGGCACTTTCGAGTGAATTAACTGCACTAACAGAGGTATGCATCCAGCTTGCCTCATGGCTATACAGCTTTCTGAACGGCTCATCTCCAACAGAGGTCCACTTAAATCAGCATTATTCTCTGGAGATAAACTTAAGAGCGATATTAATGAACAGACACACTCCATTTTGTTTTCTAAATTGGATGAAGGTCTATGCCCCTCTGTGGAACCATTGCTGGAGAAACTACGAACGCTTACGGAGTCATGACCTGTCAGACGTCGCGCTCTCCTGGCCAGGTCCCCTGTAGAGTTGAGACGCTCTTTTGTCTCTTTCACTAGATCTTGCCGCATTTTCCAACCCGTAATGTAACGTGCTTCTATAACTGGTCCTATGCGGTCGCTCCTCTTGCGGCGTATAGTTCGTGGTAGTTTTCTGTGTTTTTTTGGGTAACGCCCCGCCTTCTTTTGTGCTTGACTGTCGTCGCCGTCGACTTCATCGTCCAGGAAGTTTGGGTTGGTTATGTCACTACGTTCGTCTAACTCATCAGGCGAAGGGGAATGATCAAGAAAATGAGGTTTAGGAATTCGACATTCTATGTTTTGATCCTGGAAGGCGGTTGATAATCATCGTCGAGGAAATGCGGCCGGCGTTGTCGGGGATCTGGGTCGAGGGTCTCTAGTTCAAGGGTGAGATCTCGCGAGCGCGCCTTGTCTGTTGTTTTGGTGGAGCTGATGTTTTCGATTTGGTGTCTTTCTGGTCGGGTAAGCGGCGCGCGTCCGGCGAGATCGGAAACACATCTGATTGCCTGCGAGGCGGTTCACTGGAAGTGGAGGGAGTGCAGTCTTCACTTGCCGAAGGCCCGGAATCGGTTAATGGCGAATTCGATGAGTCCATGCTGCTCCAAGGATCTACCATTACTTCGTTCTCCAACTGAAACAATTAGAGAATCAATCATTAGTATAATCCTTTTTTGGTAAACGGGGTGAAGGCGTAGTAAGGTAATCGGCTTAACTCGAACGAGTAAAAGCTGCGAGGTCAAGGTTAGTCGGTCGCAGCGTAAGCTCGCCGTACGTCGAGTCGTATTTGTGGGTGAAAATAAACAACGGCCCGGTGGGTGCGAACGGCTGTCAATTTGGGACAGTCGTGTGTACAATGTTAATTACATAAATATCCGTTGGTGTTACGTCAACTTGTCGAATAAACGTCGGTACGAAATTTACGATACAGTTATTGCATTAGCAGGCTGTACGCGAGCTGTAACGGCGTCTGTGTAAACACGACGTGATGATTTAAAAATAAAGATAACGGACACGAGTCAGTTCATAAAGAATATTCACTCGAGAAATATACTTGTCCAAATATTTGTAGAGTGCTATGTGAGTGCATTTTATTTACTTTACCACAAACGGACATTCCCAGACCATTAATAACGTCACATAAACAGTTACTTTTGTAAATAACACTTTTTAATAATTACCTACAATTTCCATCTGAACTTGCAGACAATGCACACCATTACAATCCGGCCCATTAATTCTTATAGACAATTGGCTACGATCTACAAGAATAGAACAGAATGACTGAGAGAGAATTACCCATACATTCTTGGTGAATTTACATGGACATTACAACAATTGTCAATATGCTGATCGCGTACGTCGGTCGCGGTCGCCGGTCGCCACGGCACGGGCCATTCGCAGCGCCATGACGCATATGTTGGCTCTTGATCGCAGATATGCCTTCGCGATATGACCGTATATGGAATAGTTGTAATTGTACGTTTATTGAAATTATACGACTGTGATATGCGATAGCTTGATTACGAATTCATTTTCGGGTTACATTTGTCTCTCTGCCATCGATTTTGATGTTTACCTTGTTTGGAATATATTAAATTATGTGAATTGATTTAAAATGCTTGCATGTTCCTTGTTTTCAAAAAAAGAGAGCTCGGAAAGTATATAATCTTGGAAAACTATCGTAGAGTCAATATTTTAGGACGTAGCTCTAGTATCGGTAGCCCAACTGAATACGATATGTGTTTTCTTCTTGGAAATCTTAACATGACAAATTGTAACACTTCATTAACCGTTCCCGGACCTTTCCTAATAAAAAACACTGCAACACATACGCATATGAATCATACGAAACAATGCAGTACGACCGGTGCTAATGACTCAAGCATGATATAAATCATGAAAATTAAGGCCTCAATATAGTACTCGTACAGTGATCATCAATCAGCCGGCTAGTACGTATATCCAGTTACATTGTTACATCATCACTCGCCCTAC
Source organism: Manduca sexta (assembly GCF_014839805.1). NCBI lineage: Eukaryota > Metazoa > Arthropoda > Insecta > Lepidoptera > Sphingidae > Manduca > Manduca sexta. The sequence continues at coordinate 1,768 of NW_023594951.1, read as the reverse complement.
AAATTAGCCCGTCTCGTGTAGGAAACCCGACACGCAAACTCATTGTCTGTTCCTAATGGGAATGATTCAATGGGGTCATGTTAGTGTTGTGCCCAGTTATAACCAAATTAGGTATTTAAAGCATATTCTAATAATTCAGCTTACATGAAGGTTTTTTTTTATATGAGTACAGCATAGTGACACCACTGTACTTGATGGTAAGTGGAGTAGTTTCCCATGGAATGTCGACTGACGAGAGATGATTACCCCTCGACAGTCGACACAATTATGCCGGCCTGATTGTACAGGATATATACAGGCTGATTCCGAAACGCGAAAATCACGTGAGCCACTGTTGCGGGTTTTAACATCTGTGTACAGTGGTCGCTATCCGGGCGGATATAAAATATATCCTACAACCATCAGAACTTAAGCAAGAATGGTATTTTGACATATTTTGCTATAAGATGAGAGCTTTAACATGCTTGACGTTTCATTACCATGTGAGATGATCAAAATTTTTATGCCTCCGAAGGCAGGCGAGCTAACAGCGTTCTATATAGTAAGTGGTTACTATCGCCCGTGGACGTCAGCAATGCCAGGGTACATCTAAGCTAAGTTTATCGTTACAAACTTGTTTGGAGAAGTACTACTCATCGTTAAAGAAACACCATTGGGACGAAATTCATTCTGGAGTGAACACGCCCGATACAAATACATTTCGACCATACGACAAATTAAACCAATAATATCGATAATAGCAAATACTATTTTAATCATTAGACCATAGAACGACTCAGAAACAGGCAAGGGAACATCACTATCCACCAAGAGAATAGCCAGTACAGTGTACACGTACAGTGCGTGGGATTAAAATTTATTGCATTCGCAAACACTAAATGCGACCTCAATTCTCCACGTCTCTTTAGTATATTTCATAACAGACAGGTTCATTAGAGGATCCGATCGATTTATTCCAATAGTAACTAGTGAGCTATTTATTACCACGTATGAATTTGATAGGTATTCTGTATTTATGATTAGATAGTGTATGGTTGTATCAAGTTTATGCTACGATTCATTACCTAGATCATAAGCCCTTTACCAATATGTTGTGCTGTCGTTTTTTTACGTCTGATTTAATAGAAATACAGCTGGTTAGTTTCTGGCTAATGGCAGCTAGCTGGATTTGGATGCCTATTGATTAAGTGTGCAAAAGGAATGCGTGATTTTCGCCTGCAAATATGTTTAGCGTGGTATACGCGTGCCCAATTCTTTAAGGCATCAGCAAATAGAACATCCTGTCATAGAATTAGTGTTGCGAACCGTTCGCAATTGACCGACCTCCAGACGTCTTCCCGTCACTGACCTACCGTCCTACAATGGGACACGCTTTGTAAATAAATTTATGAATAAAAGTCTGTTACTCGAACGACGAAATGAGATTATATATGAAAGTTTATTAATAAACTCATTAGTTTTGCAGACTCATTTCTTTCGGACATTTATGTAATGTTAAAGAATGTATCTTGCGAATTGTGAGTGTTTTATTTAAATTTTAAATTTAAAAAATGACGTAACAGATTGGTTTTAAATATTATAATAAATAAAGAACAATATAAAACTAATTACATAAGCTTACTTATACTGATATAACTGAATGACAACACCGCAAGTCACTGGCCAGATAATAAGCGCCATGTCTTTCCTGCTAAATATTATTATTTGTGTCTTTAAAATACAAACAACTGCAAGACATTTAAATGCGCTAATGATTATAGGATAATAG
>NW_023594950.1:0-10593 GCF_014839805.1 Manduca sexta | reverse complement strand
TTATATGTCGCAAATGTAGAAGCAATAAAAATTATCGAACTATTCGCAAGTAAGTGTATTTTTGACGACTTTGAGAAATCAATAAATCAGTTAAAACAAGCCGGCGCGACGGTAAGTGAACAAGAAAAATTAAATTATATGTTAAAGGCCTTACCTCGTAATTACAGTCATATTGGAGATCTAATAGACGTTTTACCAAAAAAGACAGAACTGTAGATTATTTGAAAAGTAAAATTATGTTAAAATCATTGGATAAAGAACCTGAAAAATGTAATGAACCATCACGCGACAACTCAAATGTTTTAAAGCTCACACTAGTAGTTCTGCATCACCTAATAAAAACTTTAAATGTTTTACCTGTGGAAAACCTGGCCACATGCAAAGAGATTGTCGACACAGAAATGTTAACAGTGGTAGAGGAAATGGATTTATTAGATTTAATAATAATCGTGGACATCAACGGATCATATTATAATTCAAGAAATATTAGAGGAAGAACTTATAATAATAAATCCAGTAATGAGAGTGGTGGTAATAATTTCCTTGCAACTATTGAGAATAATAATGTTTCAACTTCAAGTAAAATATATAATATTGAGCAGTCTGGCCACTTAACTTGGTTATTAGATAGTGGTTGTACAGATCATATAATTAATACTGATGAGTACTATCATTCATGTGAAATATTACAACAACCTATTAAAGTAAAAGTTGGTGATGGAAGAATATTAGAAGCTACAAAGGTCGGAAATATACAAACTTATTTTATGGTCTATGGAAAAGTCTGAAGTTGTTTTGAACAATGTTTTCTATGTCAAAGAGATGAAAGCAAATTTATTGAGCTATTCAAAGATTACAGACAATCATAAAATTGTTTCCAGGGACGACAATCAAAAAATATATAACGCCTATGGAACTATTATAGCTATAGCAGTGAAAGAAGATAGACTGTATAAATTAAAAGGTTATATAAATGCAAGTACATTACATGCTAATTTAGTGAAGAAATCAAGTATGACAGTGAAGGAGAAATTACATAGGATGCTTGGTCATATAAACTTTAACAATTTGAATACTATGTGTACAAGTGAATTATTGAAAGGATTACCAAAGGAGATTGAATGTAAGTACATGAAATGTGCTATATGTATTGAAAATAAAATGCATAACTTGCCATTTAAAAATAATAGAAAACGAGCACAGGATATATTAGAAATTGTACACACAGATTTAAATGGGCCACACAGAACTACAGGTTTTAATGGTGAAAAATATTTTTAAGTTTTATAGATGACTATAGTAAGTTGGCAAAAGTTTATTGTATTCCGTCAAAAGATAAAGTATATAATTGTTTAATGCAGTATGTTAATGAGATACAAAATTTAACTGGGAAAAATATTAAAGAATTGAGATGTGATAATGGAAAGGAATACATTAATAAAAGAGTGTTTGACTTTGCAAGATCAAAGGGAATTATGATTAAATCTTGTCCGCCATATGTGCATGAATTAAATGGCACAGCAGAGAGGTTCAATAGATCAATAATGGATATGTCAAGATGTCTATTGGCAGAGGCAAAAGTGCATAAAAGATTTTGGCCTGAAGTGGTTATGGCCGCAGCTTATTTAAAGAATAGAACATTAACAAATGGCACTATAGAAAGGAAGACGCCTTATGAGATATTTTTCAAACAAAGGCCAAGCATTGAAAATTTAAGGATATATGGAAGTAAAGTATTTGTTAGAACACCAGAGGAAAAGAAAATGTAAATGGGACAGGAAAGCCGAGCTTGGCATACTAATGGGCTATACAGATGTTGGATATAGAGTATTAATAAACAATAGAATAGTTGTAGCAAGACATTGTGATATAATTGAAGATGATGTAATGTGTATTGGTCTCGATGATAATAGAGAAGAGAAAAATGATAAAAGTAATAGCCAGCCGAATAAATTGGAAGAGAAAATTATAGAAGAGAAGAAAGAGACTAATGCAGAAGAAAATAATGAGAAAATTAATGAAGATTTGAATGCTGAAACAAATGAAAGTTATGATGATAATAAAGTAATTGAAACAAGAAATCGGCGTAAAATCAAGCCACCAACTCGGTTTGATGAAGAATTTGGTTATTATTGTATAACTGTTAACTATTGTGATGCTATGATTCCAGATAATTTTCAGGAGGCAATAACTAGCGATGAAGCAAAAGAATGGACTGAGGCTATGAATCGTGAGATGAACAGTTTGGCAAAAATGAGACCTGGAGACTTGTAAGTAAACCAGCAGACAAACAGCCTTTAGATGTGAAATGGATATACAGAAAGAAAGCCGAAAATAAATTTAAAGCTAGGTTAGTAGTAAGAGGTTTTCAACAAAAAGATTTTATTGATGATATATATTCACCCGTTGCTAAAATGCAAACTTTAAAATTGTTATTGTCTTATTGTTGTCAAAATAATCTTAATATACATCAGATGGATGTTGAAACTGCTTTTTTAAATGGTAAAATTTTATCTGAAGTTTATGTAAACCAGCCAATTGGTTATGATGATGGCACTGATAGAGTTTATAAATTAAATAAAACATTATATGGTTTAAAAGAAAGCCCTCGGCTTGGTATGAATGTGTCAATAAGTTTTAACTAGTCTTGGATTTCAGAGAAGTAAATATGACTTTTGTTTATATTTTAAATTGATACTAATGTGAGTGTATACATTTTGTTATATGTTGATGATTTGTTAATATGTTGTAAAGATGAAAAGGTAATGAGTAATATTAAAAACAAACTGTTAAGTAAATTTACTATGAAGGATATGGGTAAAGTTAAAGAATACATTGGAATACATATTGATTATGATTATAAAAGAATAAGACCATGACACTGAGTCAGGAATCATATATAGAATCATTAGCTAAGCGTTATAATATAATAAATACAAAGTTATATACTACACCAATGGAAGTAAATCTTAAACTAGAAAACTGTAATATAAATGAGAATGTAAAATATAGAAATTTAATTGGAGCACTTTTATATATTAGTTCAGGTACAAGACCAGATATATCGTTCAGTGTTAATTATTTGAGTAGATTCCAAAATTGTTATAATGAGACACATTTTAAATATGCTTTGCGAGTACTTAAATATCTTTACTTAACAAAACATATAAAATTAATTTATAACATGAATATAAATTCTGATATGTTAGATTGTTATGTAGATGCAGATTTTGCAGGAGATATTGTCAGTAGGAAATCAACAACAGGATTTGTAATTAGATTGTTTGGGAATGTAATATTTTGGAAATCAAAGAAACAAAATTGTGTAACAAAGTCATCTACATTTGCTGAATACATTGTGCTGTCAGGAAGCTGTTACCGAAATTAAATTTATAGTTTGTTTAATTAATGAGATTTGTCAGAAAGATTGTAAACCTGTAAAAATATATGAAGATAATATTGGAGCTCAAATTATTGCTAAATACGGAAATTTCACAAAAATTCAAAACATATTGAAGTTCATTATCATTTTGTTCATGAAAGTGTTAAAATTGGTTTAATTGATGTTATAAAAATTGCATCTGATCAAAATATAGCTGACATTTTAACAAAACCATTGGGAAGTAATAAATTTAATAAATTTAGAGATATGTTAAAGTTGTTGTAAAAGTAAATTATCTTTCAGATGGATATTATGTTGAGATAAATATTGGTTTAAATTGTTTAATTAAAAGATGATAATTGTAATATAAAAAAAGTTACAATTAATATGTTATACTGAAGGTAATGTTTATAGAGCTATTGTTTTAATTTAAAATACTTGATATGAGTAGTGTATGATATGATTTAGTTAAAATATAAATGTAAGGAGGCATGTTGAATGGGTACATTTATATTTGTTTAGGGTAACATTTGTTTATATGTAATTTAATTTGTTTTTGTGGCAACACGCCTCCACTTCCTTCTTCCTGTCACGGGCTGCCGGCGAGCAGCCACAATAATGTAGTTCTTTAAGTTTATGTTTAAGATATCAAATTAAATAACAGTGATCCGTCATAGTGGTTTTATTAACAATTATACTTAATTGACGAGCAAGCGCTCGCGACGTCGCCCGCGTAAAAAGTCTTTCCTGCTATAAAAGTCTGTAAAACACAATGACTAAATAGTAAAACACTGTGCGATGTTACGACGCTAGTGCACTCTATTTAAAAATAATCACATAAATTCATCGATATATATTGCACTTACTACGTACTAGATATGGCGTTCCGAAGTCCGAACGCTCACTGTGATTGACTCAACAGTAATGCAATCCGTTCATCGTACACCTAATGCCGGCGCCACACATAGCAAAAATATTTGAACACTTGTTTGAACTCATGTGTGGCACGGGTATTTGCGTATTTGTGCAAAGTTTGTTTAAATGTTTGCGTATTTGCCATTCGGTATCGGTTTTTCGACCACACATTAAAACGTTCAAAATTATCGAGTTGCTTGAAGGAGAAACGATTATAGGGAAACCTAAAAGTAAAAGCCATAAAAATTTAAGTTTGGTCAGTATCTGTAACTATGTTCAAATGAGTGGCAAAGTCTTTGTTCAAATATTTGTCTGTGTGTGGCGCCGGCATAACTTTTCCCTAGGGAGCATTCTCAGAACAATGGCTTGTTCTTGTTCTGAGGGAGCAATTGAGGGAGCAATAATAATAACCAGTTTTAATGAAGTGCTAATCAGTCAAAGATTAATTAAAGTCGGTAATCTAAGATAGGTTTCAGTCTTGGATAGCAGATACATTATTAATTTCGGGCGTTAATGTACAAACTAAGATAAGTTACTGTACGATGCCAAATCCTTCTTAAAAATACTTTAGTCTTTACTCTTTACCCCTAATTTACTGTTACGCGCCGCTATCCTAGCCGATGACATCGGGCGTTTCCGGAAGTATTCGGCTGCGCGGGCAGGCTGGCAGAAGAGAAGATATGTCACGCGGCGACTATTCTATTATTATTCTCTGGCTGGACGTTGTCAAAAAATGTCTAAAATTGTATTCTGTAATTATTTTGCTAATATAATGTTTACTGTAAAAAGAGCGTTTTACATTCAGAAGTGGGATTATACAAATGATAATTTGAAGTTACATTGAATTCGAATGTGAAGAGAACTATCGGAATAAATCTGTGATGAATCATTGAATGCCAAAATTAAAATTACCAGATTCTCAGATTTTTAGTTACCATGGCAACGTCTACGTCTGTTGAAGTAAATATGTTGGGAATGCATATGGAATTGATGTCTGCACATTAGTACGATTAACGACATTCATAACAAAAACTTCGTTATGCCTGCTGCTTGGCTCACTGGAGAGGGTGTTTTCTTAGAAACTAAATCATTGGAGACAGGAATGACTGGAGTCATGTGAAGTCAAATTAGTGGCGCAACACTTCAGGCTGACAATGCGAACGTGCGTAACTGTTTATTTTATTTAATCTGATCTGTCTGTGGCCGTGAGCCTTTTGATAATATTCTATCTGCAGCCGTGACCATTTTGATCATATTCTGTCTGTAGCAATGACCATTCTGGTCATATTCTGTCTGTAACCATGAGCATTCTGATCATATTCTGTCTGTAGTCATGAGCATTCTGATCATATTCTGTCTGTGGCCATGAGCCTTCTGAGCATATTCTGTCTGTAGCCATGAGCATTCTGATTAGTGTTACTAGGTCCTATTTGTTTGAAATCGGGCAACAGGTAAAACAAATCGGGATCCAGGTTGAAGGTCGAAACACAAAAAATACTGCAAGTCATGCTAATGTTGGTTTTCATTGCAATTTCTGTTTTAACATCGAATCATAGATCACGGTACAGTCGCGTCTCTAAACAACAGAACAAAATAAAATTATACCTATAGGGCTAGTGATGTGATGTGTTGTTTATTTTTTTGATAATAATGTCTTTTGATAAATTTATTGATTTTCGGGACATTTAATGTCCCAATCAGTCGCAAATCGGGACGCGTCTCCAGAACTCTGATAACCGGGATATTCCGCGCACATCGAGACACCTGGTAACACTACGTCAGAACATACTCTGTCTGATTTGACTGCTTTATTTTACTGATCTGCTTCATTAATTCTGTTTTACTTAATTTCTTTTCTGTTTTTCTAGTTCTGTTTCTGGTTTAGTGTTTATATTTAATTATAAACTATATATAATATCTGTGAATTCATTAATCTTACATGGAAAGCTTACAGTCTGACATAAAGAGATTAAGCTACAATATACGGCAGGAGTACAATATTATGTGATTTGTGGTATACGAGGTTCCAAAATCCAGTCAACTGTGTTGATGTATAAATGCAATTTAGGAAAACAGAGTAAAGAAAATAAGACAGAGCAAACGTTGTTGTTTAGAAATGTAATATAATAATATAATATAACATACATATCTTCTGTTCCAGATACCCTCACTGATCTGGTTTGGAGCATGATAAAAAACTATTCTGTCTGTACTTGGACTCTGGATAAATTGAAAAGCACTGGCTTATTAATTGAAATGTTTGGTATTCTTACATAGCACTTACGCAATGGCTCTGAACAATTGATGCTCTCTAAGTATACTAATAAGGTACAATATGTGAGCAATATTTCTGCGAATGAATAAGGGTACAATATGGTGACTCTGAAATGGTATACTGGATTGTGTTGCCGTACTAGCTGTAACACTAAGCTTGGTTGGTTAACCTTTGCTCAATTTTTTAAGTAAAATATCAGATAAAACCTTACGACTGACATCTATTATACTGCTTATGATAAGTTATTTTCTGTTAACCTGTTGAGTTGTAGAAATATTTTAACCGTGGTTTTATCGAGCAGACATGCACAAGGAATTCATGTCATGATGATACTTCAGAGATGGATGTCTTCTGATTTTAGTGGGTCATTAGAAGCTGATGTTTTAATCAAATAGTTAAAAAAAAAGTATGTTCAGAGTTCAGTTATTGTCATTTTGTATATATATAATTATATGGCGAGAAATTACAGGTAGTGTTATAATAATAAAAAAAAGTTGAAACATATTCGGTAGAAGTAGCGACGGATGTGTGCTTCAGTATCGATACTATTTACGGAGCCCAATTTACGGAATGTAAAATTGACATTACCGAAAATTATGTATAAATCCTGGTTCCGATGAGTTGCCAACATTGTGTAATGCATATGAAAATTGCTGTAGTTGTTTTTCTCTGTGCTGGTTGTTTATATAAGCGGAACATACACGTGTAGCTAACGCTGTACTTGAGTAGTGTAATTGTAAATCACATGTCTCCACATCGGCTTCGATCGCCAGTGACAGTTTTTATAAACACTGGGGTAACGGTTAAGTCTGCTGGTTCTCATAGTTGAATCTGGTCCAGTGTCTTGGTTATGCCTGCGATATAGAACCACTTTAGCGAGGACTTATTGATATTTGACATCAAGTTGTAGACCTATAGTTATTTATTCAAACTGTTAAGATTTATAGTCTTCTTAGTGTTTCTTATATTTTAAATAATATCCCATTTAGGAAGTGTCTTGACACGCGTGACTTAACTGCCGTCATTCATCGAAGATATTCAGAGATTGGTATGAGAGCCCAGAAGCAGTTTCTGTATCATTTTCACACGTGAATAACCACTGCCACAGTTTACAAAGCTACGAATCTAGACTTGCTCAATTTAAAATCAGTTTTCTTGAATAAAGACGCGAGATGGCAGATATAATTTTTTTTTTATTTTACAAAAATGGGTTAACGTTGACATTGATAACTCTGTTTTGTTAATGAAACTTAATTTTGCTGATTCTCGTTCTGGCAACCGTCTCCATAACAGAGTGACTTTCAACTTGCCAACACGGCGAATCAATTATAGTCATCACTTGCCTTTGTGGCGAATGTATCAATCCACAATAATATGCTTCAAGAAATTTGTATTTTAGCGGTAAAGTACCTCAGATTAAGAAACTTGGAATAATAAATTCTGTCCCTAATTTGTGACTTCAACTAATTCGTTATTACTAATTCAAACACAATGTAACTTGTTTCCTAATTTACTTTTATTGCATGTAGAGTTCACTTCTCGAAAGTCGTGCACCCAGTTCTGTTGCTAATGTATCCGTTCTTAATTTGGAGTCTGTACATCTTATGTTATCGATTAGGTTAGAAGAGCTAGTAATAAAAAAATGTTCTTTTCAATCTTCTTGTGTAGTCGTATAATAGTAATTGTTGTCCACTGACTTGAAATTAATTTATTCTTAAGACCTCAGTCAATAACTATGTGAGTGTAGGTGTTAATAATGTCCCTGTTCTCGATGAGAAGTTCATTGCTGATGTTCTCTGCACCTGGAGTTTTATTTGACTACTTTTATGTTTCAGAGATTGTCTCCGGTACCGGTTCTTTAATGGTCGGATCTGTTGTTTCTGTAGTATTTCTGCATGTGTATAATTCTTGGATGCATTAAGTAGCTTTGATAGAGACTCTCGTATTGTGGTTTCTATTATGCCGTTTTTATCCTTTATGCTGGGGATCTAATCTCTTTTCGCTGTCTGTATTTTCCCCCCTGTCTTTTTTCCTAATGCCTCTGGTCGTTTGAATGCATTTTTCTGTGTTTATAATCTGGAAGCATGGCAATCTTCCGCATGTTAGTTTTAAATATTTTATTAATTTCAGTTATGACTTTTCTAACGCTTCTTGCCTTTATGCTGTGTTACTCGTAAACCATTTGATTAATTGATTTGATTGAGTTGGTATATGTTGCGTATGCTTATTTATATGTATGAATCGTGTGCTGATAAGTCCTTATTGTGTGTTTTATTATCTTGTGTGTTAACTTCCTTTGCGACTTCTATGGAGTTCTTTAGTTGTGCTTCTCATTCCTTTTCATTTGCTGCTGTCTTACTAATTGGAGGTTTTGCTTTGAAAGGTTTAATTGTTCTGGGTGTTATTTTAAACTTAAGTTTGGTTCTCAGCATTCTATGATTGCTACTAGTATTCAGCATTAACTGTATGTAAACTTGGATAAATAGAATGAAGGTCTTTGGTTGCTGGGAATGAAGTAAGGAAACGGGGTTTAGGTACTAACGAAAAATAAATTATATACACATATAGCGTGAAAGTTAATTGCAAAATGGATAAGTTGTTGGATATTGTGGATACGCAAGACTTGATTGGTTTATTAAAGAGTTAATCGATCAGAAATAGTTAGTGATTTACTGGTAAAAATGTTTAAAATATAAGTATCCGATTCAGTTCTGCTTTCTCAAATTTATTTTGTGAATACCTTTGGTATTCACTTTGCAGGATGGCCGATGTTACGCGCCGCTATCCTAGCCGATGACATCGGGCGTTTCCGGAAGTATTCGGCTGCGCGGGCAGGCTGGCAGAAGAGAAGATATGTCACGCGGCGACTATTCTATTATTATTCTTTCTGGCTGGACGTTGTCAAAAAATGTCTAAAATTGTATTCTGTAATTATTTTGCTAATATAATGTTTACTGTAAAAGAGAGCGTTTTACATTACCCAAAGTAATCTGTAATTTAGTTCCTTAACTTTCCTGCGAATAGCAGCTCGAAATATCAGAGGTAATCCATTTGCATAAAATGGAGATTTGCAATAATATTATTTTTTATCATACAGAAACCTTATAAAATTTATTAAATAGAGCAAAAAATACTTACTAATCATAATTAAATGACCATTTTATTATATCCAACTTTGCAGTAGTATAGTAATATGTATTTTTGTCCGATGTTATTAATATATCTGTATTCTGTAACATAGTATGAAAATCGGTTGTACTGGCAACCCTGGTCTAATGATGGTTCAACAATGTATTTTTTATTGGTTTTATCTTTTTGTTAGTTATATTACTTTATTGTTTTTAACTTAAATACTTAAACTAGTTATTATAGGATATGTATAATGTTTATTATAAAGTGTTGATTGAATACATTAATTTAAATGTGAGTGTAAAATTTTTGGTAAGTTTCATGGTCCTGTATTTTTTTTAGAAATAGTAATGTTTTGTAAGCATATCAATTTTTCGATCGGTAATGTATCTTTGAATAAATACAGATTAGGACTGGCTAATGGGTACATTTAATTAGATGCAATATCTTTTGTATACAAATTACAAGTTTAAATAGATAGTGAACTTCTTTATCCATGCAGCAGTGTGCAAGAACTGTTGAGTTTTAGTTTGAGCCACTAGGTAATGTAAGTACTATAGGGCTGCCACAAGTTTCTAAGGCCAAACTACACATTTTGAGTGCACCAGACACTATAAATGTGCCAGTATGCCCCAATCTATAGGTGATGGATTCCTGTGTCCTTTGTATTTGGGTCTACATTATCTTCTTAAATTCCCAAACCTTTTGTTGGTTATTGAAAGCAATCGGACATTTTGAACAGGTGACATACTTCAAATACCAGCAAATGGCAATCTGTAAGTAATGTGTGCATTATAAGCTTTTGCATTTTAGTGGCCTACAGTACTTTTAACTTAAATTTTTGGCAGTGTGGCCATAATTTATAGGTAGTTGTGTCTCTCATCATCAGGTG
>NW_023594949.1:0-10615 GCF_014839805.1 Manduca sexta | reverse complement strand
TGCTTTATTAGACATTGGTTTACTAAGATCAAAGATTGATCCTTGTATATATTATAGAATAATTAACAAGCAAGATATATTATTTATAAGTATAAGTAGACGATTTGATTTGTTTTTTTAATAATGAAAATACAATGAAGAATATTAAAAATAAATTGCTAAAAAAATTTCACATGAAGGACATGGGAAGAGTAAAGCAGTGTGTTGGTTTTAGAATCACACAAGAGCAGAATACAATTTCATTAGATCAATCAATTTATATAGAGAAAATTTTAAAACGTTTCAACATGTCTGATTGTAAACCTATTTGGACACCATGTGAAGCAAATATTCAATTAAAGAAAGCTGAATGACAGTGAAATACTTACGACCATACCATACCATGAAGCTATTGGATGTTTGCTATACCTATCTCAAGGAACAAGACCAGACATAACTTTCATTGTAAATTCTTTAAGTAAATATAATAATAAGCCAACTGCAGAACACTGGAGTGCATTGAAGAGAATTTTAAAATATTTAAAAGCTACAGTTAATTATAAATTAACATTTGAGAAAGATGACAGTGAAATTGTTGGATATTGCGACGCTGATTGGGCAGTCAATCTGAAGACAAAATCCTGCACAGGATATGTTTTTATTTTTCAGTGCCTCTATCAGCTGGTGTTCTAAAAGACAACAAACAGTGGCATTATCAAGCACAGAGGGCTGAATATATGTCTCTATCAGCATCTATACAAGAGGCATTATGGCTGAAACAATTACAAGAGTTTTGGCCTGAACTTAAAAGCAGGCCCTTATTAATGTATTGTGATAATCAAAGTTGCATTAGTCTTTCAGGTAACGAAAGTTATCAAGAAGTAAACATATTGACGTCCGATACCATCAGAGAGAAGGTTGCTGACAATCAAATCAAAGTCAAGTACAAACGGACTGATCACATGGTGGCTGATGTCTTAACCAAAGGGATCGGCCAAAGCATGAAGTGTTCATAAAGGCTATGGGTGTCCAGAAGAGAATGTTGGGATTTGTGAACGCAACTGACAGATGTCACGACGTGCTTATGTCAAATATTTTTATCTATCTCTGGTCGTTTTTTCCTCTATATTATCCGCTACGCATTTTGTTAATTTCTTACTTTAAAATAAATCTTTATTTAGTTTAAATCAATCTTTTGACTTATTTCAACAGTATTTAGTTGCAAAAAACTGTAATCTTATTAAGTAGCTTTTGCCTGCGGCTTCGCCCGATAACTTCCTTTCCTGTGTTTAAAAGTCCATGTCCATAATAAAGTACCCTACAATACTCGGGAATGTTACCATCTTGAACTTTTAAAATAAATTTATTTTGTAATCAACATAAAACCCATAACCATATTGATTTATAGCTTTTGTTTATTTACTTCATTTCAAACCCTAGAGTTGATTTTAGAAAATTCGCCAAATACGTATATGTTAATTTGTTATCAAAAGCTATTTAACCTGCATTTAGAACTTAAATGAATGTCCTAAATAGAAAGGAACTGAAATTCTAGTTTTATTTGTCTGGGAATTAAAACCAAATCTGACCTCCAATATCTAACATACTTATAACATTTTACAAACATATTATATTTACCATTATGCTGTACAATTTGATGTTCAGTTTGACAAACAGGGCGATTTTCTTTATTGGCTTCAATTTCAATGAGATCTGAAATAATAAATGCGTTTAATATGTAAAGGGCCATAGACTGCACAATTTCGTGATATAGCATTGTCAAGGAATGCCAAGACCTTCCAGCAGGATAGATAAAGCGCCTTAGCATTTGGATATGGGCATGCAATTCCTACTGGCTATTGAGAACCAGCAATAAATATTTCATTATAGAGGCGTTGGGGAAATCCCACCCCATCAACAAAAAATGGGCCACGACTGGTGCCCTTGCGAGGCCCATGAAAGAAAGATGAGAAAGAAGAAGACTTTCGAGTCGGTCTTTCGAGCTGATTCCAAAACCACTTGCCCTGTTCCACAAATGTATACAAATAGCTATCTTTGCATAAAGTGTGATGTCATACATGGAATTTGACTATAATTATATTTTACCTTGTAAGCCTGATGGTAAAGATTTAGGTAAATTTCGAGACTGCTGCACTGGGATTATTTCTTCTGTAAATGTTGTAATGAAATCTGTAACAAAAATTAACTTTAATAAAAATTATATAAAGGTGGAGTTAATGCTGAAGGCATTCTCTACCAGTAAAGCCAGTGTGGTGTAAAGATAAAACATAGTAGGTGTGTAAAAACAAATAATGTATGCTTTATATTAATTAATTAAACTGGTAGTTCCCAAAATTTCACTTTAAACACGTAACATTTCATAGACAACTTCCAAAAGGAAGCATATACCATAGAAGTACAGATTAAACAGGAGAAGAGAAAAAATGAACAAATTACCTGTGCCTCCTTGTGAGGTTGATGGCAAAGATCCAACCACATTTTGCAACTGCCTCAGTAGCCTATTTTCAATCAGTGAAGAGTCTGTAATAAAATTAAAATAATTTGACTATTAATAATAAAATACATACTAAGCATTCATGAGTTTCATCACAATTATCTATATAATAACACATAATAATAATATCATCCATGTATTATATACTGACCCACTTCTGGGCACAGGCCTCCTATACTACTGAGAGAGATTAGGCATCAGTCCACCACACTGGTCTAGTGTGGATTGGTAGACTTCGCACACCCTCAAAATTTCTATATAGAACTTTAATGTATACAGATTTCCTCATGATGTTTTCCTTGACCATTACAGCAAGCGATAATTCACAAATACACACTTTTTTTAAGCCAAAGGTGTTTGCCCTTACAATTTCAACCTGCGGACATTCATCCCAGCAGTCCATTGCACACTCAACTGGGCTATTGTCACTATTAATAATAATACATTAATGTCAAAAATGTAGTACAATTATTTTAAAAAGGGGAATGGAACTTATATAATTTGTAAGGTACTTAGTCCATTGAAAAGTTACATTTGGGGTTGCGTTTTTTAGAGGACGCAATTTTATTTTTTTGAAGTGTAGGGGGGGTCAGTGTAAAGCTAAAACCAAGTTTGTGGGGTCGCCATCCTTGTCCCACGGCCGCCATCTTGAAAATAGGCGTTGAAATGGTTTTACGATGTATCTCGTAAACTATTTATCTGACAAAAAGAATTATAAACATTTTTGTGGCAAATTAAATTCTCTACAACTTTGGTTCAGTAACTTTTGTCGTAGAACTATAAATAAAAAGTTATAATCGAAAATGTTAAGAAATTCAATGTTAAGCAATGTCCATTGCAACGTCATCAGAACGTGTGTTTATAAGGTTCATAATACTTTTTTGTACTCTCATTACGTACAACACAAACCCGCGGTTGTCGGCTTGTACGCGAACTTGGATCCTGAATCGCTTTGGCACAGATGAAGCAATTGTTCACAAAATCAAAGTCTGGCTCTGGAGCTTCTGAAACTGACGATAAACTACTGGAGCTGCTGCTGCGACGACGAACAACATTATCGGTTCGGTTGTCCACGTAATAACAATAACACGCAATATGTACAGTAAGTAACTTCCGAAACAGTTCGTAAAAAATTGTTTTGTGAACAATCAGTCGTCGCAACAGCAGCTCCAGTAGTTTATCGTCAGTTTCAGAAGCTCCAGAGCCAGACTTTGATTTTGTGAACAATTGCTTCATCTGTGTCAAAGCGATTCAGGATCCATAATTCGCGTACAAGCCGACAACCGCGGGTTTGTGTTGTACGAGTAAAAAAGTATTATGAACCTTTTAAACACACGTTCTGATGACGTTGCAATGGACATTGCTTAACATTGAATTTCTTAACATTTTCGCTTATAACTTTTTTATTTATAGTTTTACGACAAAAAGTTACTGAACCAAAGTTGTAGAGAATTTAATTTGCAACAAAAAAGGTTTATAATTTTTTTTTGTCAGATAAATAGTTTAAGAGATACATCGTAAAAACCATTTCAACCTCTATTTTCAAGATGGCGGCCGTGGGACAAGGGTGGCGACCCCACAAACTTGGTTTTAGCTTTACACTGACCCCCCCTACACTTCAAAAATAAAATTGCGTCCTCTAAAAACGCAAGGTAAGGCCTAAAAAATGTAACATTTCAATGGACTAACTGTGCACAAAAAAGATTAATTTGTCACTAAAGTATGTAAACTAACTCCCTTGGTTTTGTGTAGTAGAAATATCATTATTTTTTTCTTCTCAGTATGACCCTGTGTGATGTTCTGTATGGTATGTATTATGCTTACATATATATAAGAATATAAATTTTATTATTACTCACCAGGCAACAATAAAGTTGTTATTGCTAGTTTGCTGATTCGATTGTTGCGGCAATAATACTTTTCTGCAAAATGAGTGTTACAAACACGCCGATATTTATGAATGAATTCATTTTGTAAAGTCAGTATATTGCCTCCTATGGAATTGACCCAAAGATCAAACCGCTCTTTTGCCTTTTCTGGATCCGGAAACCGATGCAGCACTGAAATGTAATTATTATATTGTAGACATCTCTGTTAATATTTTACCGATTGTGTCACTTATCTACATAATAATATAATACAATGTAATTTTATTAAAGTAAATTTTCTAAAAAACATGCCAAAACATAATGGAACTAATCAAATTGTTTTGGGGAGCATGTAAAGCTGTCAAATATTTTGTCATCTCATAATTTAAAAGACATACGTTATAAAGTTATGCTCCTACGTTTGGGTTTGGGTGTTATTTTGTACTATGTTTCCTTTTAGTTACTTTTTGAGCTATTTAGACCAACAGAGTATAACCTTACTTTGATAATCAAATTCATCAAAATTCACGGCTGAAATAAAGCGAACAAGTCGGCAATTCGAATGAGGTATGCGTTAATTGCGATTCAGGTAATCCAATGCACCAAGATTATTATTTAAAATTTACTTTATGTATACACATGAACACATGATTCGATAAACATTTACCTTCTTTTTGGGGACATCCCGGAACACAACATTTTTTGTCCGACATGACTGCTACTCACAACACGAGAAATAAAAAATGTTCCCTTTAGCACTAAAATGATTAACCGGAGGAGAAGGGACTCAACTCAACGGAAAACAATCAAATAGCACTAAATATTGTCCTGATTTGCACGTAATCTGTACAGCACTTTTTAACAACGATACCGGAGGAGCAGGGGCTCAACTCAACGAAAAATAATCGAAAAAGCACAACACAGAATGAACTCAGCAAAGCAGAAATGCCCACGCGCATCAAAAACACGGCAGACATTGATCAAAAAACGGTAGTCATTTTTATTTACTTTCTTGTTTTTTTTTAACTAATGTTTTACGGCTCAGAATATCAAAGTTTTTTAAGCTCATCGATATAATTTTGTATACAACGCCACCTATCGAAACATTACGAAATTTTTGACTTACGTGACATCTATTAGTTGAAGTAGGAATTAAATATGTGTAATGCTACTAAATACAAAATCCATAACATCAAACGAAAACTACGACTTCGATGTACTCCTCTAATTTGTCACCTTATATTCGCTTTTCGGACCATTACCAATGTACTGAGATTGTAGTCCCTGGAATGTAGTCATTAATATATTGACAAGTTTTGAATTTTATAAAATAGCCCGTGCCGCCTACACAATATAGGTTTTAATTTTAAACAAAAGTATTTTTTTATGTTTAAAATATTATAAATTTCTTTTTTTATTCGTACAAACATACAAAGATTTTGTTTTGTTAATAAAAATTGTATATGGTAAATACTGCAACGGTAGCGCCATCTAATGATAGTTTCTAGAAAAAAATATTAGTGTTTTTGACGCCCACACTGCGGCGCTAGTATCAATAGAAATTAGAGCTTCTATGAACATTCATACCCCTGTACACAACCTCCATTAGTAATTAATAATTATTGATGGAAGTATCAAGACGGCGTGGACAATCTTCAAACTAATTCTGTCACATGAATGTAAACATTACATACGGGCTTGATAATAATATTGCAAAATATAGAAAGATACTTAGTGCAATACAATTCATGATCTTTGACCAACATTTAGAAAATCCATTTTCTCATAAATCGTTTATTAAAAGGTCCGTGTCACGAGAATCAAACATTCGAAGTGGAACATGTTAGAATATCAGATTTTGTAATCTATGGAATAAAAAAAAAGCAGGTTGGACTTCTCTCCGGCCCTTCCCTGCCGTGTCTTGTTGCGTCATGTAAACGAATGTCTACAAAAATAAACAATAAAGTTAAATAAAACGTTTTATTTGTAGACCAGCCAGTAGCCAGCACATGAATGTTGCAAATATAATAATAGGTTATGGGCCCAGTAAGTCCTTTAAGTCAGATGACACATGTAAAAATGGGAAGTGTTCAAATAATGCATGCAAAGTAAAATACAAAACTGCTGCGCAGCACGTGTAACAAGCGCTGGCACTTTTGCCGTATTTAGAAGGCACCAATTTCAGAAATTGGCTATTCCGAGTACAGGAACTCTCATGGAAGAAAAGAATATCGAGATGCCGTCGACTGTGACTCCGGAATAGAAAGAAATTACAGGAAAATGAAAGAATACGCAATTTTAAAAGGCACGACGCAAAAGCTAAACAAATCATTGTAAACTCATTAAAAGACAACCATTTGGAATATGTAAAAGAATGCGGCACTGCTAAGGAAGTGATAGAGTACTTTTCGTCACGCACATTTTTCTCAAATTTTCTAAGTAAATTGTATCTAAGACAGAAATTATTGACCTTGAAACATAAACCAGAACTTAATAATTTGAAGACCACTTTAACACTTTTGATAAAATAATACGAGAATAAGAGATTGATAAAAAGATGGATGAAACGGACAAAGTATGTCATTTGTTGCTTAGTATTGACAACTCTGCTTACCAGCCAGTTATTACAGCATTAGAGGTGACAAACATGGAACTAACACTTGAATACGTAAAAAAGAAATTATTAGATGCAGAGCTTAAATATAAAAATTACAAGTAAACTTAGTCAGTACAAGATGAATGTTCACCAGGGAAGTAACATTTAACATTAACAACTCTACAGAGGCCGAGGATGAAGCCAAAGAAAAAATCATTTTTTGGTTTTGTCGCAATAGCAAACAATGTTGAAGATAGCAATAGGGATGACTCTTGTTCTAGATTCTGGTGCAACATACAACATGGTTGGATGAGAAATACAAGGATTTCATGGAAGACATAACTGAGATAAAAGAAGTAAATGTCAAAGTAGGAAATGGACAAACGTATGAAAATAAGAAACAATGAAAGCTAAGATTAAAAACAGAAGAAGGTGAAATCCTAACAATGGAAGTTTTGATAGTACAAAATCTATATCATAATTTAATGTCAGTTAGACGATTAAACAACAAAGGTTGCAGTGTTCTCATATAGAAAAGATGTAGCAACAACAAAAATGCCAAATCATGGAGTATTCACAGCAAGAAGCAATGGTGGTTTATACACAGTTAATGTCTCACACAGTAAAGTTGCAAATCTTCTTTAACAGTAACAGAAGACAATATGCTATGGCATAGAAGATTGGGTTATCTTAATCATGCTGGATTAAAAAGTTAGGGCTGCCAATTACAAATGAAAAGTGTGATATATACAGTCAACTACTGACAAAAGTTAATGAACGATATTGATAATATGGTATTTAAATATATAATGGAAGTCAGTAGGAGAAGCAGTTCAGTGAGAACTGAACACATACCTTTTACAAATCAAACTTAGCTTTTAGGTAAACATCAACATTTTGATGCGCCGGGATCATCCGTGTTGGCACAACCGTTCAGAACAACACCATTTGAAATGGAGACCCAAACACGTTTAATCATAATTCTCATAAGTGCACAATTTAAATTCATCTATCAGAACCTCATCTGTCACCAGAATCATCAGGTGCTAATTATTCATTGTATGGATCAAACAATAGCATTACGTATGGTGTTGTTCTTACTTCAAAAAAACAATTTAAAAAAATGATAGGTAATAATAAAATCAATATCCTGTCTGAACAAACTCTTATACATCCAATAAAAAATAATATAATACAAGAAGCAAATGCTTATTAAATTATTTATAATTACTTATTCATGATATTTCTGTGAACATTTAACTTCTTTGAAAGTGAGTTTCCTTTTTTCTTTAATAATGATGAAGAACTCTGCAAAGGATAGCTTTAGATTAAAGGAAAGTGGGGGAATGGCGAACACCTAACGGAGAATTGAAATAACACAGCAGAATAATGACGAATGGCTTTATTATCATACTTTTTGAGCAATATAAACTATATGAGTAACAATTTAAAAGAATCAACATTGATATTTTTTAAATAAAAGGTAACATTTTAAGCGAAAAGCAAAACCAACCAAAAGGGGTAATTACGAACATTAATCATTTTTATTCAATCTTCAATTTGTCAAATGTTCTATCTATGACATTTGGCAAATCCTATCCCTATCTATTTAATCAGTCTTCAATTAGGTACCACAGAGATCACATTTATAGTCTGTTGACGTCGATTGTTGATCCGGTAATATTGAAGTTATGAGCCCAATTCTTGCACACATAACACATTATCCAAGTTTCAGAATTGTTATATTTTTCGTTATAACAAATGTATAATAATACTCTATCGTTTTTGTTCTATTCTTTTCCGTTTTTTTATATTTCTCCTCCATTACTGCCAAAGACCAAATCTCTTCAATATTCTTGAAATTTTTTCGTAATTTTTTCGTTTCCTTTCCATTTTCGTCTCACGTTTCAGCCTGTTTCTTTGACTTTTCTCTCAGTTTCTTTACTTTCTTTATCGTTTCTTATTTTCTTTTCTTCGAGTTGATCTTTATAGGTGTGCTAGTTAATAAGATAGATTGCTTTTTGGAGATCTTCTAAATTATATTTTGTTGCTGTTTTTCATTCATAATGTCGAAGCATCTAAAACAATTAAAAGAATAATAATGAGACACTGTACAAATTACAGAGGGGTAATGCCGAACGTTCGCCATTACCCGTCACGGTCCGTTCGCAATTGCCCCACAGTATGAAAAAACATAAATGTAAACAAAAACATAGGTTATATTTGCATTTGCGGTTGGCACTATTCCCATTGGAAACTTTGATTACATATATATATTCCTCCAGCTCTTAAGAAGCCTGGCCGGGACGGACGTGCCCTACAATTTCTCCTGTTCCTGTGGACTACTCGCCTGCCTAACCATGTTCAGGCCATTATGGCGGCTCAAGTGGATCTACTCTGGTCGCAGCTCAAATGATAGACAAGATCCATGAAATTACTCCTCAGCCTGCGCAGCAGTGGCTGCAGCATCAGCGTCGAGGCCGGCATCGGTCGCGGCCCCTCGTGTCCGGCACACGATTAAGTTACTTTCGCAACGCATCAACGGCCTGTCGCAGCAATTAGCTGCGCTGTCAACGAGTTACCCTTCGCGCTCGCGGAGACACACGCGGACACCTGCATTTTGGCGCCGACGGAACCGGAGCCGCTCTTCTGCAGGCCCGAGACATTGCTGATATCATCGTCGATTTGGAAGCATGCACATTCCGTCAGGGAACGAACCAAGCAGTCGGTGAAAACGGCAGCACGCGACTGGTCTAGTGTAGTGGGTGGTCGTATTTTTATGACTGATCGCAAATACAAAACTACAATATTTAATAGACACCGGGTCGGACTTATGTGTTTACCCAATTAAATACATTCGTAATAGACGTTGTGTAAAATCTGATTATAAACGGTCGGCAGCCGGTAATCGGCAACGGTAGTAATGATAAATAACGTATGGTTTGGTAAATCTGTCATTGGACTTCGGACTTAGGCGCATTTGTGTGGCGCTTTGTTATAGCCGACGTGACGATACCTATCATAGGCATAGACTTCTTGTCATACTATAACCCACTAGTCGACGCTAGGAACCTCCGGATTAGTGGACAATGTAACGTCATTTACGGCCTCGCCAAGCCGGTAATTACCTGGTTTATGTAAAATAAAATCTGTTTAAAAGAATTATCAAAATTGATCGGTTTCAAACATCTTCAGTCTACGGCTTATCACCCGCTGCGAACGGAATGGTAGAACGATTCCATAGACAACCGAAATCAGCGATTATGTGTCACGCCAAAGACAACTGGTATGAAGTATTACCACTGGTTCTGTTCGGGAATTCCCAATTTTATATTTTTAATGGTAGTTGATAAATATTCGGAGGTATGACTCACGAAAAACGGCTCACAAGCTATGTTGAAAGAAACAATCTTAAAATTTTTGATACAATGAATAGTTATTCTCAGATGGCTCTTCATTTGTAAATCCTTCCATTCGTCAATCGTTAAACATAAATTGGTAACGGATTGTAATTTTTTCATTATAATATTCTTTTCTCCTCGTATTTTCCATCAATGATATCGGTTATTGTTTTGCGACATGGAATTTTATATAATGGTTTGTAAGAAGTAATCAAACAAACAAAGGACGACGGCCAAAAATCACGTATTTATACTG
>NW_023594948.1:0-10619 GCF_014839805.1 Manduca sexta | reverse complement strand
GGATTTGTTTGGGTTGTGAAGTAAATATTTACTTAAAGCTATTAGTCAATAATAAAACCAACTGCAAGAAGACAAAAATAAGTTTTGTTGTTCTTACAATGATTTCATAACCACGTCAGGACTGTAACAGAGTACTCGAGATATTCACTTGTCAGGGGTATTTCCAATACATTATTTTATAACAGCAACAATATAATATTGACTCTTCCACACGGATTTGCTTGAGAGAAAGTGTTTACCGGAATAAAACCCGAGGGCCTTTTTTTCTGACAGCGTAAACTCGTAACTCGGCTGTGTTACGTTATCTTCGTGAAATTAATTCAAAATGTCGTAAACGTGATTGTATGCGTTACTTGTTTGTTATGGACTGTCAAGATAACTTGTGGAATAGATAATCAAAGCCCTAAAGAGCAAATATTCAAAATAAAAGAAAATATAAAATATTTAACTGCAAAGAATATTGCAGAATGGATTTGTTCAATCTTGGTGGATCAAATCTCTAAAAAATCTAAAAAGTATCAAGATTCTAAAAATTTACCTCACCTAGAAAGAATTAAGAACTTTACAGTCCATATATGGCCAGTGAAAATCAAGGCCAATCAAATGATTATTAACCAACATAAAATAACTTACGCTTGTATTCCAGAAAAGGTAAGCAGAGATGGAAGTTGTAAATACATTATTCGCCGAACTTTTAAATGCTCTTTCTGATCTGGAATCAGTCTTTTACGTCCAGTAAGACGATACGACGATCGCATCACCATCCCTCCAATATTGACGTTCAGCCTCCGAAGCGTCTCTGATATGCCTGCAAAACACTTTGTTTAAAATACGGTTATTACTGAAATAATGGCCAATGTGGTTATTCACAACTAGAGTTGTACGATGAGGTAGATTATGTAGGTAATAGTAGGTAGGTAGTAAATATATAATGTATACTAAATGTCATAGTTCTACCGATAAATATATTCATTTCTGGATATTGAAAGTTCCAATCATCAAAATCTACCACCACAATCTCCACACACACAAACACTTAAAGTATAACAAGGCCCTATGTAAATTTTTATACCATGTTATTAAATTTTAATTTAAAAAAAATTTCATTTTCATCATTTTCATTTAGTAAAAATTAGAAATAGACCATTAGTGGTTCCTCTTTATTTATCTTTTGGGGTTGTAGGAAATTGTTACTGAAAAGACATATAATGATGTGATATATAATTCAATTTATACAAGAAATAACTTAGAACCTTGTGATAGTGATCCGGCAGTGTCACCTCACAAACAGGTTTACGCACCGCTTAACATTCGAATCAACGCTGCGAGTGGACACTCGTAGCAGAAACTGGACGTAACGGCCCGAATGCTAATGCATTCGATAGTTCACAAGGGCAAAGGCACACTTACTATGAAGCTTTCTAGCAACCAGAGAGATACACGTGTACAATTATACTTGTATTGCGTTACTATCAATACTATCATCATTAATCTTGGTTAAATTCCTTCTTGGTCGAACTCCTTGGAGTTCACTGCCAAACTCTCTCCGCAAGAGCATATTTAACCTGATGTGGTCCTAAGAACAGTATAATCCAACTGTTTTAATTTTACGGGCCCAGAGACATCTTAGTTACGGTATCTCGGGCCACAACTTAATATTGATCTACTTAAGTATCTATAAACGGAAATAAAATGTGACGTTTTATTGAATTTTATTTCTATATTTTAATGAAATTAATTCAAGGACGCGTCGCTCTCCTCATCGGTGAGGTTAAATAGGCCCTAACCTAGCTAACCTTACCTTACCTGCAATGTTTTTATGCTTACAGGGATAGCATACAAGTCAAATGATGTTAGAAAATGTTTCTCTCTACTTTAAGTGAGATGTTTTAATTCACGTCAGCCAGTTGCATAAGTTCCGCGAGCCGCAATTTTCGGTATAGCTGGTCTAACTACAATGTATTTCAATTAAAGATCAACGTGAGTCCTGCATAATTAGCAATCAAAAAACTTAATACCTATTCACCTGTCACTCCATAAAAAACAATTTCAGATTTACGTTTCAGCTATGTCTAATAAGGAAAAAAATACGCACACACACTCGGTATTTACTGCGAAGTTTGTCATCGAATGATTAATTCTTTTCGAATAACACTGGGTTTTTCTCTGAAGGGGGCTTTGTGGTTATATTTTTTAAAGGATTTTGAAGTTGTCACATGAAAAAAACTTTTTTACGATAGATTACTAAGTAAGAGTGGCAAAGGGTTCATTATAACCTAATTATTGAATTACTAATTGATCTAAAATGTAATTATTAGAACGATTTCCAGGCCGCATTGAGCACATTATTAGTACCTTAACTTGTGTCGGGTTCTCTTTTAAAAACTTTCATTTCAATTTCTTCATTTCTTTTGTTTCTGTAGGTTGGTTTATAAAAGGTCATAGTACCTATAAATCTAAAGTTTCTGTAGGTATGGAAGTGCTTTTTTTGTGGATGGGATTGCCAGTGGTACTAAGTGGTAAAGTTCGGCAAGCCTAAGGCTGCCTCGCACAAAGCCAGGATAGCGAAATACACAAAGACAGATTAACTTCGGTGTAGTAGTTGTCGCTGTAGCTTTATGTTAAATGGTTGAATTAAACTGCGTTAGTGCGTATGGGTAGTGGGACACTAACTATCAAACGACTAACCTAATGATAATATAATAATTCTATTACATATAAAAATGTATTGTCTCGGTGGCGGGGTTGCATTACGGTACGACTGTGTTGAGGTCTGGGGTTCGATCGCCGGGTCAGGCAGTGATGATGGGTTTTTCTACTTAGCATCAGCCAGTATTAGTCTGGAATTTGCGCCCAAAATAGCGATAGACTCGTCACCTATCACTTTTATAGGACGAAATAAACACGGCGGAAAGTGTGTGTATTTCTTGCGCCCCTGCCTACTCCTAGGGGATAAATAAAAATTATAGGAAATAAATTATATAGTTCAAAATTAAATTTGTAAAGACATGAAATGATATCATTCATAACATGAAATGATATTGATAATGAAATTTCACCTGTCGTCGTTTCCTGAACGTTACTAGGGTATCTGTTTTCCTAATTTATACAATGAAATATGTAAACCGAATTAATGTAATGATAAAATAATAATTAAAAATGTGATCAACTTCTAACGCGACTTACTTTGAAGGAGAATGAACAGTCACAAATATTTATAGTTCTATAAAATAACAGTTGCTAATACGTGGTTCAAAGCACGAATAATAAAAACACTGAATGAAGTGAGTCACTGTTACGATGCACATGTAATATTTTCTTGAAATACATGAATAAGCCTGCTTTTGTAACCTAAAGGCTAAGACTGCCGTCCATTTGTCATGTATGGGACTTTTAAAAGTACTATATTTTTGTATCGCAAAAACTAACGCATAGTTTCAGTTTTTTGTTAATAAAAGCGTAACGCGAGGCGTAGTTTATTGCATACGAGGTACGACTACCGCCCTAATGTCGCGGTTTCAAATCCCAGGTCGGGCAAATTGATATGTTTTAATATTTAGTTCCATCCTAGAGACTGGAAATTTTAGCTCAATATGGTGATAAGCTCGCCGCGTATCACAACATATCATGGAACACACATCAATGGCGATGGGTGAATTTTTCAAAAGGTAACCCGATGCAAAAAACATTGCCTCCGTTAACATATTGCGGCCAATTTAACAGAAAACAAAACCAAAGACGAAAGTTAATAAATCTAAAAGGAAGTCGGTAGGAATCGGGTTCTATGGGCACCTTGCCACTGAAACACATGGCAAAGTGTGGATGCTCTGGTTTCACATCCGCCTTGGAGTATAAAGGCATGATGTGTGTTTTGCTTGTTAATAACAGCTATCTTTAACTGTCCTTTCCAATTCTCCTCTCTTACAAATTATAATATAGTAATAATGTCAGCCCTGTATCATATATCGTCCCACTACTGGGCACTGGCCTATTAAATACCGTCCCACTGCTGGGCCAGGTCTGCTACTGAGAAGTATTAGGCCTTAATCCAACAGTCTGGCCTAGTGTAATTGGCAGACTTGACATACCCTCAAAATTATTATACAGAACGATGTTTTCCTTCACCGGTAAAGCAAGCGATAATTCACAAATACACATATAAATCTACAATAAGTCACAGGTGAGTGCCCTTTAGGTTTAGAACCTGCAGACATTCGTCTCAGCAGTCCATTCTACTGCCAGGTATCCCCGCTTTTACGGATTACCAAACCCTAAATACCTAAATACGTCAACATAGGTCTATCGACAACTAATCTACCATCTCGTAAAACAAGTATTGTGATATCAATTATTATTCTATGTCATGAAATAGTGTGGATTCAATTCATTCACTAAATTAACTTATTCATCTAGTTACATATAATTAGGGCCAATAAAAAAAAAGTGAAAGCGATTAATTTAATGAGGATTGTATTTAAATTTTTAAGTTATTTTACGTTTTACGTATAATAGTGTTAGGTATCTCTTTCGTGCGCAAGAATCGATTACGATGCTACCATCATTATATATTTTTGCCGTCAAGCAGCAAAGTTGAAAACACATGACGAATAACACATTAGTTCTTTGTGGCTTGAAATACATTGTTACTACTAAGGACTACGATGTGTTTAACTTAAACTTATTTTTTAATTGATCATGTGTTAAAGTATTTTTCTTTTATTATACAACAGTATTATTATCAACAAGAATTATAAAGGTACATCATAGATAAACTAAATAGCAACAATCGAGTACCAAAAATTATAAAGTCTGGTTTACAAAGCTGGTTAATGCACAACTTCTATATTATGACCAGTATCATTAAATTCTTTACAAGTTATGAGTAGAGATTCGCCCATCCTTTACCGAAAAACACGACAAAACTTTGATTAAAAACAAAACGTTTATTGGTAACGGTGTTAATGTTAAATCATTTCGGCCTTGGAAACCAAAAGCGAGTATTATTAAGAATTACGTATCATATACTCGATACGCCGAAGTGGTATCTCCGATATCCACAGTACGATTAGATACCGGAGTTTCCTGCGAACAAAATAGAATATTTTACTTTCTAGTAAATGAATATTATGAATCAGTGTTTAATGACGCGGTTTTCAATTATTTGTTTGCATAAACAAGGTAATCTTGTACTGAAATGCCTTTTGTTATTATTATTGACCGTATCGCTTGTTAGTGCTTCAAACGGGCCGGCATAATTGTGGCGACTGGGAGGGGTAATCATCAATACTCAGTCGACACTCACCCCACTCCACTCACCATTGGGTGCAGTGTACTACCTTAACGGTGTACGAATAAAAATGGAATGTTAAGTACTTGTATACCACAATCTCCCTAGATAACTATCACTCCGATATCTAACTCTAACACTAAGAACAGTTTGTAAGAACTGTTATACAGAGGGAATCGAATCCAAAGTAATTTTGAAGCAACGAAATTTCACTTCTCAGGATGGTGAAGCAAATAACTATACCTACTGTCATTAAAACCTAAAAACAAGGCTCGCAAGCCGCTGAAAAGAAAAAATAAACTGAACAGTGCAATACCTACAGAACCTACTACCTACCTGTACGGACACTATAATATAACCCTACATCTTAACATTGCCTGTGTGCTATGATGGCTATAGACTAAATTGTGGTACCTATGATGCCTATCCAAATGGCCATCCGTCTACAAAACGCTATTGGACATGAAGAAGTAATAATTATGAGGATAAGTATAAAGAACGTTCTAGAACATTTATCGAACATGTAATTTGCCTTAATTTCTGAATATGGTTCGATTTTCTGCGGCCATGTTCTCAAAAGATTACGTGTACGCCTTGACCCAGTCCACAATGTAGACATTGCGAAGAGTCGTTACCATCTGCATGATGTTTGTTTCTTTTAGTAATACATATCATATTTAATGTGCTAACTATTTCGGGTATAAAGAAGCGTGCGGAGAAAGGGGACATTCATAAAAAAAAAACTACCAGGGCATTTTCTTATTTCTACGTTTAAAGATAGCCTCGTTGGTTGTGGAACGGACTGCCGAGACGAATGACCGCAGGTTCAAATCCTAAAGACACACACCTCTGACTTTTCTAAAAAATTATATGTGTATTCTTTGTGAATTATCGCTTACTTTAACGGTGAAGGAAAACATCGTGAGGAAACCTGCATACCTGAGAAATTCTCTATAGGAATTTTCGAGTGTGTGAGGTCTACAAATCCGCATTGGGCCAGCGTGGTGGACTAAGGCCTAATCCCTCTCAGTAGTAGAAGAGGCCCGTAACCAACAGTGGGACAGTATATAATACAGGGCTGATATTATTATTATTATTATTGCGTTTAAAGGCTAATTGACTCAAGCTACATTTTTCCCGTCCCACTTTTAGGACTCGCTAACTCTGTCTACTAAAGGTAGCTCTGGTTTAGTGGAAATATATGTAAGTTGAAATTATAGAAGTTATTAATTACCTACACCAAAATAATAAACATAATTCCAAGAATAATTACACTAATATAGTTCATTCGTTTGAGAACTATGCAATTGACATTGACGGCTGCAGAGATACGCAGGGTAAAAAAACCTTATGACGCCTCTGTGTTATTCGAGATTAAAAAGATAGTTTTTAAGTATTTGTTTATTTGTGCATTTTTTTAGTATCATTGAAATGATTCACATTGTGTTTTATTATTATAAATATTAATCATCACGTAATAATCAAATATTTCTTTTTTACTACAACTTTTTTCGGAAAAAGATTTAAACGCGAGCAAAGATGTACTCTATATTAATTGGTTTAATATTGAATAATGGACTTTAAATACTTAATAATAACTTTGTCGATGGCATAATTGTATTACGTTATGACTACAGTTTTTAGGTCTCTGAACGATATGTCGATTGGCTCGTCCCCGGACACATCATGGAACGGAATACACACTGTAAAAAGTGGGTGCACCATTTTCACCTCTATCTATGTGTGTGTTCTACTTAATATTGCATACTAAACTTTATTTTTAAGTTCTATAAAGCTCTTTTATCCCGTAATAAAATAATGTTATCTCATTTTTTATGCCATTACCTTTCTTCCGGAAAAAGACTTAAACGCGAGCGGGTTGTCAACAAGACTTTGATATAAGTATTTTGTGGTTACTCATTAAAAAATATATGTGTAAATTCACATATAAATAGTCCAATGACTACTTTAACTCGTTTTTATTTTCAAGGTTTATTTTGAAGTAGCTGTATAGGTCACAAAGTTATTATGTTGGGTTTATTTTGACGAGGGTATACAATTCGCGAGAGTCACAAAAGGTTACTCCTGAAATTGATAGGGAATATTCGTAAAAAGTAGTGGTATCCCTATTTAAAAAATACTTTTATATAACAATAGAAATATTATTTATACGATTACTCAGGGGCCAAAGGTGAAATTTTCCGAAAAGGAACCCGACACAACATATAGGTACTAATACACATATATGCGGTCTGCAAATCGTTCTAATAATAATTCGATTTTACATAAATTACGAAAGGGAAGCCGATAGGAATCGAGTTATATGGACTCTTCACCGCTACTATAACTAATCTGTAACTTATACACATTTATTGCTCCAAAAAATCACCCATTCTCAAGTTCCTATATACTAGTTTATAAACTAAAGAATCTTTCATAATGCATACGTATAAAGTAGGTATAGTATTTGATTGCGAGACGAAACGTGGGCTTTACTTCTAGACATAAACCTATCAGCATAATGTTACTACAAGGAAAATTTAAAGACCTCTAAAAATGCATAACGAAATTATTAAATTTCAAATTATCCTTATCGGTTAGGACGATGAGTCAGTAAACGAATCCGTCAGCCGGGAGTTTTGCTTTAAATGTAACACAGACAAGCACATAGTCCAAGGTACACGATCACAAATTGAAACGTTCGCGTAATACGTCATGATTATGATTTAATAATTATAATACGATTCACGTAATAGCCTAATTTAAATCTCGCTCTTGGTTTTCCAAGCCAACCCCATTTGTACGTGACTGTTAGATATTAATAAATAATTATAGAATGGTTTCTAGCAACCCTCGCATTTAGATTGTGCGGCGCAAAATGACATAAATCTAAATAATAATAGAATTCGGAAAAATCTTGCCAAATAAAGGCTACAAAAAACCGTTGTATGATTGCGAGCTTGTCAATAAGAATGCATAAATCGATGTTGAAATTAAATTAACATAAATCAACATTTGTTACAATTAATTGTCTGTCATCTCCGTGACTGTTGCATTCAACTCATTAATATTAATAATGTAATGGTAAAACAAATAAAAGTATGTTAGCAATGTTAATTGCCTTGTGTGCACAGCTGACGGACCACTATCGCTATTATGTTTGGTGCAACATTGTCTTAAAATCTGAAAGTTTTGTGATTCACAACAGCGATGCCTGGATACGCCTCATTAACCTTCGCCAGTGTCAGCGTGGCGCTGTCGCTCGTCTCGCCAGTTGTCGCCGTGATGTAACCGCACACACCTCTAATTACGCGCCGTGGTGTGGCGCAGCGGCCGGTTATCATCGCTCGCCGTCGCCGCGAGAGCGCCGAGATGCATAGCCCCTGGGTACGCCATCGTGGCTACCAGATGACGCCACGAACAGATAGAAATAGGGTCAGTGCTGTGTCGTTGATCCGACGCGGGGAAAGAGAGCTGCTTCCCCGCGCGCCGCCGTCGCTCCCCGCCGTGGCCTGCGCCCTCCTCGACTGTTGCGGCGCCCCACTGCCGATCATTCCGCACTCGACGCGAGGGCGAAGCGCACGCCCGACATTTTCGACCGCGACCGACGCGCTGCGCGCCTGCGGCTAGCACGACCGCCATGTTTGACGTTTTCGGCTCCGTGAAGGGGCTGCTCAAGCTCGACTCAGTGTGCATCGACAACAATGTGTTCCGTTTGCACTACAAAGCCACCGTGATCATCCTGATCGCGTTCTCGCTGTTGGTCACGTCACGACAATATATCGGCGACCCGATCGACTGCATCGTGGACGAGATACCGCTCGCCGTCATGGACACGTACTGCTGGATCTACT
This sequence comes from Manduca sexta, assembly GCF_014839805.1. Classification (NCBI taxonomy): domain Eukaryota; kingdom Metazoa; phylum Arthropoda; class Insecta; order Lepidoptera; family Sphingidae; genus Manduca; species Manduca sexta. The sequence continues at coordinate 1,478 of NW_023594948.1, read as the reverse complement.
CCACCTTCACCATACCCAACCGGCTGGTGGGCCGCGTCGGCAAAGACATGGTCCAGGCCGGCGTCGCCTCGCACATCGACGGGCAAGACGAAGTCAAGTATCATAAATATTACCAGTGGGTGTGCTTTGTGCTATTCTTCCAAGCGATCCTGTTCTACGTGCCGCGCTACCTGTGGAAGACCTGGGAGGGCGGCCGCATCAAGATGTTAGTGCTCGACCTCAACTGTCCGGTCGTTGGCGAGGATTGCAAAGCGGACCGTAAGAAGCTCCTCGTCGATTACTTCTACACGAATCTTAACACACAAAACTTTTACGCGTTCCGTTTTTTCATATGTGAAGTTTTGAACTTCATAAACGTAGTCGGACAGATATTCTTCATGGACTTCTCCCTCGATTTCGGTGAGTTCTCCACGTACGGCAGTGACGTGGTCAGTTTCACTGAGATGGAGCCCGAGGAGCGTGTCGACCCGATGGCGCGCGTGTTTCCTAAAGTGACCAAGTGTACTTTCCACAAATACGGTCCCTCCGGCACGGTGCAGAAGTTCGACGGACTGTGTGTGTTGCCGCTGAACATCGTTAACGAGAAAATCTACGTGTTCCTCTGGTTCTGGTTCATGATCCTGTCAATCCTGAGTGGTATCTCGCTGCTGTACCGTGCGGCGGTGGTGGCCGGCCCGCGCGTGCGCCTCTACCTGTTGCGCGCTCGCAGCCGTCTCGCCCCGCAAGATCAAGTGGAGGCGGTCGCACGCAAGCTGCAAATCGGAGACTGGTTCGTACTGTACCAGCTCGGCAAGAACATCGATCCGCTCATCTACAAAGAGTTGATGGGCGAACTCGCGCAGAAGTTTGAAGGGAAGGACACTGTGTAGTGAGGAGGGGCGAGCGAACAGCGGACATGGTGTCCGCGCTCGGCACGGCGAGCGGGCGGGGAGCGCCAGCGCGCACAAAGCGGGCGGCCGCGCGTGCGGCCGCACGCCGACATTCCATTAGCTCGACCGCTCATTGTATTCCAGAACCGCTTTAACCTGACGCCACGCTGCCGCGCCGCGCCGCGGGCCCGTCGCCGGCTGCACCGCGGCTCGAACCCCGCGGGTCGCGGCGGCGGCGCGGCGACCGGCACTCGGCTCTTCCACGCAACACTCGACTGAGTCGCGTCACGTAGGACGCGCGCGCATTTAGGGTTAATAGGGGCATATTTACTAATAGTCGTAGCTAGTAGGTAGATCTCGTGCCTTCGTTTTGTACTGTACTGTCTGTGTGCGAGTGAATTATCGTCGAAGGATATCTCATTGTGATATGTAATTATTATAAATCTAAATTAAGTGTATATCGTGTACGAGATTGGACGAGTGGACGGCTGGCTTATTGCTAAGTTAAGATAGTTAACACTGATGTCTTTGTTATCGTATTTTGTACTCGATACGATATTGTAAAAAGCAATAAACTACCTATTAATTTTAAGCAATCAATTAAGCGAA
>NW_023594947.1:0-10625 GCF_014839805.1 Manduca sexta | reverse complement strand
ACGTCTGGATTATCTGTCTGGTTCACGTCTAGTGGTTTATCCAAAGCACTTTAAGATTCTATTAATAGGTTGCAGAAAGCCTTTGTCTTTTCGAAATACAGTTGTTTTCTACGGCAGTGAATATAATACAATTGATACGGAAAAGGTATACTAAGTTAACATTCGTTAATCTTCTTTGTAGTCACCAATAGCGTACTAGGGCAAGAAAAAATGAATGGGATAAACAATTAACATCTATTCAGTTATTCTCACTGTATATATAATATATAATTAGTGAAATAACAAGCTTTAAATATGTGAAAAATAGAACACCATTTGTTCACAATTGTTTGCTTATATTTAATGCTATTTTAAAACGACAAAGCTCTTCAATAGGTATGATTTAACTTAGCCTCCACAGAAGCACTACACCACACAACAAATGGCCCAAATGGAACATGACTCACTAACTCCGAATTGACCTTCGGTGGTTATACGCGATTACCTTTTGCATAATATCGACCGTTCCAGGAAATACGTTATTAGTATACGCTATTTTTATACCGCTATTTCTTCAACAACCTTCTTTTAGATTATGAGTAAACGTAGTAAACAGTTTTATGTGTATCAGATTTTTTTACAATTTCGTCAGATCTGTTCTAATAGTTGGAATATTTAGAATTGTAATGATTCAGTGAAGGCCTGGGTGGTGAAGTTTTGAATGAATATGAGTGTGCTGAGTTGACTCGATCATTGGTTGGCTAAAATATTGAATTTTTCTGATCAGTATTTATTTATTTCTTTATTAATAGACACACCAACGATTTATCACCGAAAATACATATGAAAGATCCACGATATAAGGTACTTATTCTAGGTGACAAATCTTTACAGGTGTATAAAACACTATCTTTCAGCTTAGAATATGACCCTGTGTTCAGTTCATAGTAATAGACTTGTCCACTATTACTCGGCACCTTAGTTGGCAAAATGTGGATGCAAACAGGGTCATTCAACTCGTATTAACCTCTGCTAACATTTAAAGTACTAACAGTCATCCATGAATAACGTTTATTTTCACCAAAAATCCCAGTTTTAGTGTTCTAATTTTTTATTATTTTGTAGTTTAGTGTGCATATAGCGTGTGCATGATTGTATTTCTCACTGAAAATCTATTGGCGCCGCTGCGACGAAATCTCTTAGAGTAATAGTGTGTTTAAAATGATAATAACTGTACTGTACTGGTGGTAAGTCTCTCGTATGTGGGAGTCCGCCTGGGTAGATACCACCGCAATGTTTATTTCTGCCGCCAAGCATCAGTATTTAGTCACTATTGTGCTCCAGTTTGTAGGACATTGTAGCCAGTGTAACTACTGGACATAATAAAAAAAACTTTTATGAATATTTATTTTGTTCGAAACTTACACTTTTATTATATTACATCTACGGTTCGGATAATTTATTGTAAAGTGTTATCTTCAAGAAGATCAGTGTACGCTTTCGTTTAGTAACTCTAATGTCAAACTACTAACTAATGTCAAAATGACCCAGTACACTTCCTACCCCTTAAAAGGCAAAAAGACATGACGCTATGTTTTGTGATATGATTCAGTGAATGTTCTTGGAAATGTAAACAGTATTATTGATGATTATTGTCATGATCACATTCTATATAGTTCTTATATATGTGTTTCATGTGTTGCTAGGAATTATAAGCGATTGTTTTACTTCAACTTCTTCTACATATTTGATAACAAATTGCTCATTAGATGATAAATATGAGGCATTAAATAGCACACATTGTTCATTTATTTATTTAAATATACATGGTATACAAGGGGATTTCATGCCATTCTCTCCCAGTCTTGGGGTGGTGCAGAGGTAGACGGGGTCAGGTGTATAATAATAAAAGGATAACAAAAGTAAAGATAAAACAAATGTATATAATGATTATAATACGTAATGAATTTATACTTATATATTAATACATGTATACGTGACTGAATACACTAATAAGTTAACGAGGACAGTCTGCTACTTCATTTAACAATTATCATTGACAAGCTGTCATTTTTAATGCCCTTCAAAATATGATTTATAATGAATAACTATGTCTCTAACTAATCTGGGATTACTAGACAGTGCGTACAATGCATTCCAATGACCCTTTGATTTTTTTATTGCTAGTGTAATAAACCAGCTTTTGCTAACGGTCTCCCTTATATGCTCTACAAATTATTAATTTATATTAATATAAATTTTGTCACCACACCTTAAGTATTTATGAAAAAGCAAAATCAAAAAATATACCGATACAGCCATACTATATTATCCACGACATTTTAAATCACTACATTTATTCTCAGAATTAACAAATTTATTATTAAACTTATATAGAGTTTAAACATTTCCTTGTCACAGGACCATTTTCTCATAAACCGGATCTATGATTCAAGATGTAAATATAAATGCCATGACAGGACAGTCTGCCCATCCGTCAAAGTGCGTCACTGTTCCTAGTATTCGCAAATGGCGAGAATACTTATTAAGCCCAAAGGTATGTCCAAACGTGATGATTAAGCCTAATGAATGTACTTTGAAGTAGACATATGCTAGTAACAGCTTGAATTTCAACTATTTTAACGTGGTTTTACGTAGAATACTTTAATAGTTGAAGAATATCGGATACTGCCAAAATTAATAAAATATGGTGGTAGGTACATGAACCTAGTGTGAACCATGTGTAGGCTGCATTGGCGATTTGCAAATTCTCGCAAATTGCAATTTATTGCGCATTGTGGCCCTTAATTACTAGGCCTTATTAAATGTATCATTTACTGTTTGTGGTGAGACGCGCAGTGTCATGAAATTCAAACAATGTAATGCAATCCACTGTTCTGTTTAATAGGTAATGTTATTATTAATGACCAGTAGCTTTTACGATCATGCGATCACATAACTCGTCACATTATTTAGATAAGTAACATAAAAGCCTTTATAAAATCAAAATTGCATTGTTTTATTACGTTTAGGCTTTCTCCCGAGTCGTTTCATTTCCATAGGCTTACTGTGCGTCCCGCCCATCTCGTACACTAAGCCGCGATAAATTTTGTAAAAAATATACATTCATCATCTGCATGGGTTGATCTTTTGCGTAGATCAGCGAGATTTATGATTCAATGCAAAGGAGTTCATAGTGAAATGCTTTTGTTTTGTGTTTTGTTTTAAAATAAAGACTTATGTCATGCAAGCATAACTCCGTGGAGTGTAACGCTTGCGAATGATTACGAGAAAGTAATTGTTTCCCACAATAATAAAATCTCATTTATTTTTAACTCACAAATAAATATTATAGTTGCGACATTTTGTGAGTTATTTTTTGAAATGAAGTTTTATTTAGTTTTACGGGCGGTCAGAGTTGCGAGCAACATCTATTGTGTATATAAAATTATAGCTTAAGGTAAATAATTTTAAATTCAAATAACAATGCGTCATACATTAAATTCAACACATAATGTAGGTTAAAAGCGAACATGAACGCGGGAATACGCTGACATCTTGTTCTTACGCGGCGATACGGCTTCTCGAAGCGAGGATTCATGCGTTTTACATGTGTATGTTTATTACTTGGTATTATCACTAGATATAAACTGAGTATAGTCTGCCATATAAACTAATTACAGCCACGTACACCTACACATATTTTAACAGAGCACAATGTGGTAAAATGTAATATAAATATATAAGGAGTCTTTATTCTGAGGCAAAAACGAATCAGATAAATGTAGACTTCACATTTTAAGCAACTTCTAAATTAGTTAACGGTAATCGATATACGATTAACCCTTTACGATAATTAATTATACCTTTAAATGATCATCAGTAGCGAAGGGTGAATTTCAAAAGGTAATCCGAGGCAAAAATATAGCTTAGTTAACATATCGCAGCCAATTTGACAGAAAACAATAACTAAGACAAACGTAAATACACTTAAAAGTGAAGCCGGTAGGAATCGAGTTGTATGGCCGATCTGCCACTGATGATTGTTACAGTGCATACCGCTTATACTAATTACACGCTCTATTCGCTCTGTTCTAATTCGGCAATCAGATATGAGACTAGAATTAGAGGTACGTAGCCCATAGGATGAGTATTTAATTTATTTTACATTTTCATATAATATAACATATAGTTGATATGTACCGATTTATATAGAAGAAAGAAAGGAAAGAGTTTTATTATTAGCACAAACTGCAGTTATAAAAATGTTTTTTACATACAATTAAATTAATATGCATTCATTGCATTATTCATCATTATCAATATATACTAATATTGATGCCTATTCGAACAAATCGCCTCACCAACATGAAACATGACTGTGCTATCAAGCATTCGGACCTTTGTTCGGATGTATTCGATGGATTGAGATATAAAAAAAATGTATCATACAAATTCGTAGAAGTTCGAGATTCAATTAACAGAATCCTATTTTATGAGTAATCTCTGATGAATAAAAAAACATATGCGTGTAGTTGGAAAAATTATTAATAAATAGGTGTGATATTTATATTTTACATGAATTCATATCACAGTCCCCTTGGCCTAGTTCCTTTTTAAATCCAATGCGAAATCTTTTGGAATAAAAATAATTTCATTTGCAATGGATTGCGGAATTTCACGTCAACAGAAATATTTTAAAATTGGAACGATATTTACACGTTAATCATAAAATTTATGTAGGTATTATAATGCTAATTAATTAAGTGCCCAATAATACCTAAATATACAATGATAGCTGATTATATTTAGAATATTTACTTCCGATTTAGCTCTATAAAAACAACTTTAAAATATCAACTATTGAATAAAATAGTTTTTATACCAGCCTTTGCCCGCGGTTTCGCACACGTGAAAGAGTCTTTGCAGGATACAAAACAACTTTTATAATATCAATGATTGAATAAAATAGTTTTATACTAGCTCTTACGCAGCTTCGCCCACGTGATGGAGTTTTTTCAGGATAAAAGTCCCGTTATATAAAAGGCCCGATATAAAAAGTAGCCTATATTCTATAACTATCTCCATGTCATAATTCATCGAAATCAATTTAATAGTTTTTGATTTTATTGCGTTTAAACAGACAGATGGACGCGGCGAGGACTTAGTTCTAGTATATAGTATAATAATTTGAAAAACCACTTCGTCGCATTATCTTATAATGTTAAAACAGTCAAACACTATAAACCTAAAATAGTATTACAGTAATAAGTTCGTCGCCTTTATTAACGATTCGACAATAACTCGCAGAGTCGGACAAAATGGCTTCATCGCTGTGACGTAAGTTCTTTGACCGAGAAATTTGAAGGGTAGACGACAGTAAATCGCTCTGAACACTCGTTAATTACAGAATGCAAATTGTGAACGTAAATGAAGTCGAGAGGAAATCTTTTATGAGTCATTTTAAATAAAGGGGCAAAGAAAATGTAAAAGTTTTTTATCATATTCCGTGATGCTTCGATGGCGTAGTTGTATTACGATACAATTTCAGTGCTGAGGTCTCGTGTTCGGTCACCGGGACGAGCAAAATTATATTTGAGTTTTTCTACTCAGTATCAGCCCGGAGTTTGGAATTCGTGCCTGATATGGAGAGAGGCTCGCCCCTTTCATGGGACGGAATACACGCGCCGGAAAGTGGGTGCACAACTTGCGCTTCTGCGCGTGTATGTGTATGACTCTATTGCTCTTGTTGGTAAGCGAAATGGCGTTCAGCGTATCACAAGAGATTATTATCCCTCGTCACTCGACACAATTATGCCGGCATCTGGATAAAACCAATCCCAATATTATGACGCTAGATGCCATTGCTACGTAAAAAGTATATTACGAGATCTGTTTTTACCTTCTTTTAGTACGATTTATAAATTTAACATTTTATTAAAATCTGCTCCTTCCATTCTTACTTAGGTCTGAAATCTTAAGAAGATTTTGGCGTGTAGGCTTAAAAGCTTTAAAACATTAGCGGCTCAAACTTTGAAAAGATCGTAAAACCCATTCTTTTTCACATAAATGTTAAATAAGGTTGTAATCCATGAATTTCTGGGTGTAACAGTCAGTAGTCACTCATTTATTATTCGTTTTAAATATATCGCATTAATTTGAACCATATTTGTAAAATCAATAAGCTCAACATTAGATAGCAAAAATATGATTGCCGACATTTTTCTATCCATTCTTTACTAAACATAAATCGTACACATTTTTTTAATAGAAAAGTTACAAAGCCATAAATACAAACAATATGTGAGAATTAATCAAAAGCCGCGCATTTAATTAAAACCTTTTACGTAGAAGGACATATTTCATACGAACAATAGCCAGTGTTATATGAAAACTTGTTTTTTCAGTACCTGTTTCCCTTTGCAATGGAGCTATTGTGGGAGGACTGTAGACCTGTTTAACGTCATGTACAATAGACAATACAATGCGTTTACGTAAGTACATACGTACTCAAAGTATGGAATATTATTACAGATACTTAGCTTTTATTGTAGACGGATAATATGTTGTATAATTTATTAGTATTTTTTTTATGCGAAGGTTCGGAATATGAAACTGATTGTTTTTTTTAATTGGATGCTTAAGGGTCATTTTAGTTATTATAGACAGTTGTTATATAATTTATCAGTCATTTTTAACTTCGATAGTTTGGAAGATTAAACCGATTATGTTCTGAGTTAGATGCCTAAGATAGTCTTCAAGAAAGGATCAGTTATCAGCAGGCAGGACTGGTTCGGACTTAACAAAGATTTTCGCGTGAATATCTAATTGAAGTGAAAATGTAAACACGCAATATTCGTTATCAATATAAACAAAGAATATTCATACATTTTGACACCAAAAGTCAAACCTAACTTATCTTATTGAAAATCGAACCCAGTCCACTAATCTAAATATAGACCGAATATTCTTAAACGAAATCTTCTAATCCACAAACACCAACCCATGCAGGAACCTTTCATCCTAATTGCAGCACGAGACGACTCAATCTGCAACACGAGAGCTTGCGTGATCTCAGTGAAATTCTCAAGTCAACCTGAAGGGATGGACTGTGAGGAGCTGATTTGGTCACGCGAGAGGGTTCATGTGGTTGGTACATTTTAATCTCTCGCAAAATCTAGCTTTTCCGTTTTTAGAGGGATTTTAGACATGGTTTCCTTGTGACTAAAATTTATGTTTACATAATACATACCGGAATATAATATTCCGGTATATATTATGTCGCAACAAAATTAAAATGAATAATAATATAACTATAGATGATACACTTTACATTAAATTTGTAGTTTGATATGAATGTGAATTTGTCAGCGGTATATATCTAAGTAGTAGTTTATTGTGCTGAAATCCTTATTCCATAGCGGAAAATTGGTTTCAAACTTTATGAAGAATGAGTTCCACCATTCCCCTTTTCCATAAAATACAGAACATCGTAACTGCTGTACCCGCTAAAGTGACAAAAAATACTTTAATCGACGTTATCAAAGACCCATTCAGACAGAACAAATTAACAAACCGAGACTGTCATTTCAATGTACTATATCACTGCACAGCAAAAGTACGCAACACATAAAAACAGCGCCGTGGACAAAAAACTTCGCGCAATTTTCAAATGCGCGTTCCTTTTTATTTTGTGCATTCGCGTTTCGGCATTATTCGTTCGAATTTTAAAATACTTACTGGCAGTCAATTGAGTGTGCAAGTCGCATACAAATTTGCTTATTTGGCCAGCTTCACAATTAAAATGGCCGCCAAGATGGGAGCCCAGCGTGCATCGTTACCGTTAGACGGCTTTTAAGTACTGGGGAAATTGAAACCGTTTATGGGTGGAAAAATTCAAACGAGATTCGTGTTCCGTATTCTGTTCGCGCATGACTGCTTCGTGAAATTAAATGTTTTCTACGCTATGTATTTGTGATTCTATTCTTTTTTTTATATATAGATAGATAGATGTGTGTGGATATACGTGAACACTTTGACTTGTCAGGTGGCCAGGTGTGTAAAGGATATTTTTAAGTAAATACTACTTTCTATGTATGTTGCCTAATAGCAATAAAAACCACTATTATGTTCTGGTGACAAGTTATTTCGAATTTCTGAGCGACGTTGCTTCTATTAAAGAGGAAAAGTATCCATCATCACAGGACGAGCAACTTGATTGCCTCGGCATTGAGTTTATCAACTAAACTAAAATACAATAATGTTATTGAAAAGTTGTTCATGTTTATTAGGAAGGAAACCTCTCAATATGGTTATAAATGCTGTTGAAGAATCATTGTTTTTTCCACTCAATGCACGATTTTCTCTTTCCAGACGGCTACGAGTGGTCTACCGTCAAACAAGAAGAGTTCATTAATATTTTCACAATTTTATTTGTAGATAGATTTTATGTTTTTGTCCTACAGATACATGTTAAAGAGAACACAAAAACAGTAGCTTTAAGTAACAATTTATGTAATTTTCCATCCGGAAAATATATGAGAACTATCAACCAAGTATGTTTTAATTACAACGATACGGCTTATCCCATAATTTACGTACGTCTATAACAATTTTTAAAAATGGAATTTCAAATAACATTGGACTATAAACATAAATAACCAAAATCTATAGTTGGTATTTCATGTCAAAACAGTGACAAAATAATCTCGACAGTTTAAAATAAAACCTAGAAAGTCAAAGGTTTTTGCGCTCCATTACATGGCGCCGGATTACAGCCGGATCCGCGGAAAATCTCTATATCGTTAATTGAAAACTGAGTGCCGTACAACAGGCAAGAAAAAACTGTACGAGCTTAATTACGCACAACAGTATGGTATTTGTTTAACTGTTTATAGCATATGACGTTTAATATGCTGGCTCAGACGTTAAAAGAACTTGATATTATTAAAATTAATAATGTGAGTTTTTTATATTTATAATTTGTAAATTAATAATGCAGTTTGAGCCACAGTTTCACAATAAAAAATTAAATATAAATCATTCAGAATTCTTCGTCAATTAATGTTTAAATAATCAGTATAAATCGTTCACAATTCTTAATCAATTCTTGTCTAAATAACATATTAAACAGAGTCATCAACCCGTCCTTTTTACCATAAAAAATAAGCAAGAGTTCCAAGAAATAACCAAAATTGAGCACTCAATCTAAGCCCGTAACGTACGGTCGCGTGCGAATTCGCGATATATCCCGTGACCGGCTCTGCACCTGCAAGGGTATGGAAACTGCACATTAATCGCAGTATATTACAGCCATACATCATTAACGCCCTGTAGGAAATAAATAAAGACATGAGACGATAAATTAGGGGCGATTTTGGTGAAATTTAGCAAAGATGGGTAAAATTTATGGGAGTTTGTTCTCACGAAATAAGTATTTATTCAATTCAATTTATTGCACTCCACAATTGTTAAAATATAGGTTTTACAAATTAAGGAAAGTACATAAACGTGGACCCTGCAGGGCACGGTAACATAGAAGAGAGGTAGAAACTTTTCCTTCATAGAAACTAATATACTATATGCATAGAAATCTAACATATAAAGCTGGGCCCTTATTCTCTATCTCACACGTTATATTGACAGTGCGTAACAAGCACGCAACACAACGCGTCATGATTAGGACTATAGAGATTTGGCTTACAGAATACCATTCCACGCACATTTCTCGAAGATAACATGACACGGCCGCGTTACGCGCTTACACTAGCATACAGAATAAGGGCCCTGAAGAGTTTGTTTGAACGCGCTTATCTCATTACCTAATCAACCAATTTGATTTTGTTAACTAATAGGAAGCTATGTTACGCCTCAGTTTTAGGCTACTTTCTATCCCGGGAAAATATAAAGCGGGAATTTGATCCTAGAAAAACATTTTCACGCAAAGCCACGAGTAAAAGATAGTATGGAATAATTGTCGCTACCCTCGACATGAAATAGAAAGAAAGAAAGAATAATTTATTGTCGCGGTACGCGTGATGTGTACATATATACATAACAACGAAAAAACACTAAATATTTATAACAGTTTCTATGTCCCAACCGCGACAACCAAGTGGCCTTCTCAGCATAAACTATGATATGACAAGCAAACACAGCACTGGTTTTCATTAGCCACCTAATATACTTAACGTATGGACGTCAAATCAGCCACAAACTATAATATTATTTAATACGTGATGCGCGAAAAATGAAGAGACTTTTACAACGTGTACTCTCTGGTGACGAAATAATTGTAATATATAAAAACAATTAAATATAACTAATTACCTTCACAAATAACAATGGACAGAGCTATTTTATATATCAGACATAAAAAAAAACAGTGTGAAAAAATTCCAAACACAATACATTTCAAACACGTATTACAAAATTCCGGTAATCGATATCAAAATCGATAACGTATGCAGACATCGAACTATTTAATTGGCTTTATATTATTATTCTTGTGCATAATTGAATAAATAATATCGCACGTAATTCTCACGTTGTGAACACGTTGACGTCAGGTATGGGTCACGTGACTAAAGAGTTTTCCAGTCTGATGGGTGACTCATAGTCGTGGCGCGCAAGTCACAAGCCGTGTG
>NW_023594946.1:0-10627 GCF_014839805.1 Manduca sexta | reverse complement strand
ATTCACATCAAAGAGATATGGGCATATAAATAAACAAACTGATATATGCGTAATCCAATATAATGATAATCGTGGTTTCCATGTGGTGACCATAATGTAATTTGTTATAACATGTGTAATTTCGTTCAAAACTAATGAACAATTTGAAAAATTAAACTTTTCTCAACGACGTTTAAAATCGAATACAAGAATTAATTAACTCATAACGCACACTAATGTATAATGTAAATATTCAAGGAATCCTCGAATTTACTCTCGCTCGTAATTACTACAATTTAATTCCAATAAACGCCGAATGCATTCTCACAATAAGGTTCCTGTTACATCTAAAGATATGTTTTTAAATGCGACTAATCCCGGTCGGGCAAAGTGATATTTGGGTTTTTCTTGCCCAGTATCAGCCCGAGTCTGAAATTTGTGCCCGATATGGCGATAAGGCTCGCCCCTATCACATCATGGGACGGAACATACTTGGCGAAAAGTAGGTGCCCTAGTTGCGCCTCTGCATACTCTTCGGGGATAAGATGCGTGATGTTATGTATGTATGCGACTAATCTGAAAAACACTTTCATTTAGTGCTGATATATAAAGCGGATTTTAAGACCAAAATAAAGATCGTTTAACAGGAAAATTATTTCTTTAAGAGCTGATTACAATTTACTAAAGATTTTGGTGGTTTTTGCTGTTGAATTTAATAAGTACTTAGGTATAAAGCTTATAAGATAATCGGTTTATTGTCTTATCATTCTTAAGCATATTATAAATTATATTTAGATGTTTCGGCCGTGGAATTTCGAAAATTGAGTTGTTGAATTAGTTAATTAATCGCTTTAATTGTGATAATACCCTTAATTTACGATAGACACGTAAGGAAATATAGTGTTAATTTTAATAGAATTTAGACAATTGTACTATTGATCGAAACATAACAAAAATATCTTAATGTAATAATAATGATAATTGAGTAATATACAATGTTCAATAAATAAAATTATGATAATATTAAATGGAAGTCCATATAGAAGATAAAAAATATTTTTTAAAATTTAACCTACATTAAAGTAATACAGAAATATATTAAAAGTACGTAAAAGTGAAACCCTGCAAGTAAACGATAGATATCGTAAAAGAAAGTTCATGTACGGCAACGGGCAAACGCAAACGCATTTCAATAAAAAGAAAAAGACTCGACCCGACACCGGCCATGTCATTTCAATTAACATTAGAAGATATAAAAATAACTCCGGTGTCGTACGTACATAAATTTGTTATAATTTCTATGAATGAGATAGTGGAAGCGGAAAACAGTGTCGGGTTTTCGGTTTTGAACCCGTGACGCGGGTCGAGTGTTCGTGTTACCTCGTGAGTTGTTTGGAGTCATTTATTGCGTTATTGAAATCCTACTTTCATAATGATTTCTTATGTTTACGCGAATGTTATTCATTGAAATAAAACTATTTTACTTATTATATTTTTTTTCTAGCTCGTTCTGCCTAGATCGGTCCGTGAATAGCTAAAAATTCAAAGTAGATTAATAATTTTAAAATGTAGATAGATATTGAACTTTGACTTTGCGGATGACCAACACCTCAGTCCCGCCCGTGACCACTAAGGCTGTCTTCGAAACGTCGGGAGAAAATTATAATTTAAAAAGTCACGATAAAATCCGTAAAACAGTGTTATTTAACTTACTACTTTCAATCTATACTAATATTATAAAGAGTAGATGTTTGTATGTTTGTAAGGGCAAATCTCTGATTCTACTGAACTGATTTTAATTCTTTCTCTAATAGGATACGACATTACTTGTGAATGCTATAGACTACTTCACTTTAAGAGACAAATCTCTAAACCATGATATGATACCAGCGCCATCTATTTAAAAAAAGAACATTATTACCCATGGGAGCAAATTACCGGGATAAAAAGTACCCTATATGTTAATCCGGAAACGGGCTACTCGTGTGCGATTTATTTGCAAATTCCGTTCATTTTATCTGAATTTTATTCTTTCATACACACATACAAACATGTTTACAAACTTTCGTATTATTAAAAATACATAAAGATAAAATAAAATATAGATAAAATTCATAAAGCCAAAAAGGAAACAGACTTTTATTGATGATAGCAGGAATATGCCAATTTGACAATAATGTTCAATATTGAGTACCTAAATTTTAATCAATTGAATTATTTATCGGATTTCATATGTTCAAATAATTTCTTACACTATTTTGAAAGCTATATTAATCTTTTAATCATTTCATTATAACAAATTTAGCTTTTAATCACTTTATTTTACTAAACTCACATACACCGACATGATGGGCAAAATTTTGTTAAATAAAAGTCTATCAATTGTAAAACATATCATTTTTAACATGACCCTACGTTTGTTAGCCTGGCAAGGACCGGCTTATACACATCGGACTTTTAGGTGAGCAGTTTAGGCGCTCGCAACCCTTGAAAATTAAGCAACCATGTTGAGGGCAACCTACTAACGGCTTACGAACCTCGGCGCAAGACGGTCGCTGGAAGAGGTTGAGATATCTACGATTATGGATGCGCATAGTCGTAGCGAACTAAAACATGTCGCAATTATCTAAAAGCAACGTCAAAGATAAATACTACTGATATAGTATGTCTGTCTGGTTCCACTGCAGGATCTGGATAATAAACTACGTCATTCAGGCCAATATATGAGCAATGAGCATATCAGTTAAGAAGTCGATACATTATCATTATCCTGCTGTATGGTGATAGTAAAGTCGAATAAATGTAGTACAGAGTCGAATTAACTGATAACGATAATTTAAATTATACATGAAATATAGTGTCTACAAATTTTATTTTAGCTCACAAAATGGGTGCTGCCTAATTTTGCATCATGCTTTTGTTTTAATAATAATATTTGTGTCCTTTTTATATTTGTATTTCGTGTGTGTGCAATAAAGAGTTTTTGTATTGTATTGTAATGGGTATAGAAAACTTTTATTTTATTTTGCAACATTCCATAATAAAATTAAAAGCTACGGCACCGAGACGTAGACGATTTGCAGTAAGACTCACTATTGCTATGGTCATGGGTTCGATCCCCGAGTTGGATAGTAATATTGAGTTTTCTATTAGGAATCAGTTCCGAATCGCACCCGACAAAGGGTAATAGGCAAACCTGTAGACTTATTTGGCGAAAAGTGTACGTGTTACACCTCTGCCTGCTCTGAGAAAACGGAAGAGGCGTGATGGAATACAATTTGGAACATCTTAAATACCGTTTTGTTACTTTTAACGTTATCACAAAGAGATATACAGCGAATACCGTTTTAAAAGGGTTTTGTAACGTTTAATGATTTTGTTTTTTTGTTTTAGTTGTGCTCTCTAGCTTCTGATGATGCTGTTAATTATAGTGGCACTCAGATTTGTAAATCTCAACTTAAACGCAGGTGCTCTCTTCTACTTTATGAGAATGATAAATTGTAAATATTTGTGATATTAATTTCTGGCGGCAATGATTTCTATATGTTTACGCGAATGTTAGACATTCAAATTAAACTATATTTCGGATTTTATCACGGTTTTAATATTTTAGATTTCTACCGACGTTTCGAAGAGTTTGCAGCCTTCGTGGTCACAACACACGTGGGGACTGAGGTGTTCTTCATCCGCAAACTCAAAATTATAATATCTACCTACATTTTACAAATATACTTTTTTTTAAATTTTAGTTAATAGAACGTTACATCGCCATGTTAATGAATATACCAAATTCCAATCCTACCTTATTTTGATCTTCATAAGATCACGCACTAGGTGCATTACGCTATTGGGCCCTCTCTATATATATATAATAATAAATTTCTACATATATGTACAAAAATACCCAACGTTATTTTGTCCGCTCACACGAATAATATTCAGACCCGTAAAAAATTATCGATAGTCAAACACATCACGCGTTTGCCGAGAACGGACAGGCAGAATGGTAACTACTTTTCGTCATGTGTCATCTGACCCATGATGATATGGGCGAGCCTTCGCGGTATCGGGCATAAATGTCAGAGTCCAGGCTGACACAAAATCCCAATATTGCCCGACCCGAAATTCAAACACGAGACCTCGGAGGGTTTGTCACATCAAGCAGGCGATACAACCACGCCACCAAGGGTCGATTACTCAATTAGTCCCTCTGGTGAGAATCAATCGTGGCTAATCGTGGCTAATCAGCCGGATAATATCCCTTAACGAACATAGAAATAAAACCAATTTCAAATTGTATCGTTGTTTTATTTTTATATTATTTTCGAAATAAGTTTTGTTTCAGCAACATAAGAAATCATTATACCTACAATTGGCTCTTAACCATTTAAATTACTTTACACAAACTTCTTAAGGTTGTGTGGAATGAAAATTCGGAGGTTTTCCCACTGGTTAGACAGGCATAACTGTCAAAGGGAGATTTCTTCCGAAACTAACGGAGCGCGTAAACATTGTCTAACCTTCGTAATATAAACGGACTAATTTTGTAAAGACAACATGATCTCGAGTCGCCAAAGCAAACATTTCTTTGAAGTGAAGCCGACGCATAAATTTCACTTTTGTTAACACATTGTTTCATTGAATATGTTTAGAAAATTATTCAGCTATTACTTAGCACGTTTTATTATTTGCATAGAGAATAGAATTTTAGGTTTGTATATGACGGGTTTTATAGGTAATTTATTAATTAATAGTGAATAAGTAATTGAAATCAATAAAATATTATTTTTAATAATGATTATTTGTTCGTTTCTTGATTTATTTGTACTTAATTCTAGTGAAATTTATTATGTATATGAAGGTATGATTTACGGTGTATTGTTGCTAATGATTGCATTATGTTATGTAAGAAAGAGTCTCTACTTAATTTATGGAAAGATACATCCAATACCTTTAAAATTAACATTCATTGTTGCTTAATATATTTACATTATATAAGTTTAAACTATATTTATATTGGAATATTACCGATCAATTTATTTAAGCCCTATGCACGGCATTATATTGCGAAAGTGTGTGTTTATTAGTAGTAAACACAGAAATTTCTGAAAGGATTTGGATGAAATTTGGCACACGTATAGACCATGTCCTGGACTAACACATTTTTCAACATTTTATCCCAATAAAAATACACATTTTTATCCTTATTTTTAAATAGATGGCGTTGGTGTCGTACAGACGTTGTGAATTGCTATAGAGTTTAAGGGACTTTAGTAGTAGAAAAGCCTTTTGCACGGGCGAAACCGCGTGCAATATCTAGACAAATATAAAATAAATGTATATTAAAGCACTGCAGTTCCATTTAATACGTAATATTATGATCTACATTTTCAATACAAATCGTCGAAGTTAGTAAATAAACGGCCGATCGTGGGGGTCAACGACTGACAAACGCTTAATGATAACGTGCTATCGATATCTTTGTACTTGTTACCTGAATTATCCAACAGGCCATCTTCATAGTCTATGAAAAATATTCAAAATTGTCATTTAAGCATGCTTATTAATTTTGCAATAAGTATTCAAACATTTTGATTATTTTTGAAAATTAAATGAATTGAGTTATCCGGGGAAGTCAAATTGATTACACAAAATCTGATTCTAAGTGTAATGTGAAATGAATGAATCCCTCCTAGTCGAATTCCGGCCACGGCCGCCAAACTCAACTGAGATCAACCAAGTTCGCAGGAGATATAATAGTGCTCAAGTGTGTGCCAAAACACACAGGTGCACTCTCTGTTCCATCACTCTCATAGTCTAGTGAGACAGCAATCCGACATCGCAGGAAAGATCAGGCGCAGGCCCAACGGCTTTACGTGCTTTCCGCAGCATGGAGGTTGACACTGCCAACTTCATGACTCCAGGCTACGACTAAGTAATTTTTAATATTTAAAAACTCACTCACTATTATTTTAGGTCCGACCCGGGATGCGAACCCAAGCCCTCACCCACCACCACCGACCATAGCTTACAAATACATCACCAACGTAATCCAAATATAGACATAAGGATGTGTTTCTTAGCGGTAACTATAATTGTTCCGACCTGTTTAATGAAAATACACGTAGTATTATAAAAAATTGTCAACCGATTGCATAAGTTTTGTCAATGTCGGCGGCGGAGAATCCTTTGACGAAATCATATATTTACCGGATATGATATACTAATTATACTTGTTCTTATCAACAATCTATGTAATCCATCATTGGATTAGAGAGCAGAAGTTCCTGTCTCTAGGTCAAGCAATTCTTTAGGATTCCGTACATTGTTACACATTGCTATCATAAAACAGCTAGCCTATCTGGTTATCCATATATATAACGATGCTTGAACAGCAATTATATCTAAGCGACAATCAAAAATCTTTTGAGTAAAACGATTAAAATGTTTTATATTAATAAGAAAATTCATAACCATTAAAGCTATTTACTTTATAATAATAGTCTAGTAATAAAACAACTATAAGTTATTATTTACAATGGATATAAAGGTAATTATTACTAGAATATTTTTAACCACCCTCCCTCGGTACTAAAAGATAAGCCCTAATATTTTACCTAAGTAAAACCTTTATTCCGGATTCCATTCTTGAATGTAAAAGAAAATAAAAAATAAAATATTGATTAAAAGAAAGATAACCAATTTTATTTATTATCTAGATGAATTTGTATTACATGATGCGTTATTTTATAAAAAAAACTGAATTATGCACTTTATCGTCATCATAATACCAGTCATAATTGGCTGACATGTACCACTCACCGTATAAAATGTATACTTCTTATCTGCTCTACATTGTAATTGATTAGTTTATAGATTCATTTACGCAATTGTTCATAATAATTAGAAGTTATCTGTTGTAAACATAAAACAGATTTAGTGACGAAAGAAAACAATTGATAGAATTGCGATCTATTCTATGATCCATTAAATTCGTTTAAATCACAGTTGCTCCACATAAAAGTCCTCTTTCAGATTAAATCTAGTTTGGACTACTCTTAATATTACATATTACCTTTCGCTTCTTAAAAATAAATCTAACAAAATTCGTTCAGCCATTTCGTAGGTTAGCAAAAATAAAACAAAAGATATTTAAAGCGATAAAAAAGAAACATGTGATTATGTTTTCTTCATGCGATAATATTTAATTTAAAAATTTCTAATCAGTATTTTGACTGACTTATTTAAGTAAACGCAAGCCCATTTCGCATGTAGTGTTCACATCTAGAAGGGCACAATGTTATTGCTACGTACCCTATTATCGCATGTACTACTTTATATGTTTTAAAATTAATATTGTACCCAGTTTTGTGAACCAAAAATAAAAAAAAAAACCTTTACTTCTGAGTTTCATAGTAATACTTAATTTCACTTATTGCTTTTTAATAGCTATTAAGTAGAGTATGTATATTATTATTATAAAAAACCTTTTACAATCAGTATAGTGCATATCTTAAGTATGCGTTGCGTATTTTCCTTATGCTTAATTTTTTACTTATTGATAATAACAAATTATTCTGCAATATCATTGTTACGCGTGTTGATATTCGCCTTAAAAATCTAATATAGATACTTAAACTGACCCCTAGGCCCCGCGAAACCGATAAATCAAACCCCTACGTCAACGTCGACTATAACAAAATAATTATCTGTTATGAAAACGTCACTTTTGACAACATATTGCATTATTATGAGGCGGTTAATTTTAGTTTCAGAATCGAAGAGTTTTTATTTGAATGAGTTCGATATTAAGCAACCCTTAGTTAGATGAATTAGGTATTAAAGTGAAATTCTGGACAAAATAAAATAGTGTAGTATATGGTGTCTTAGAATATAGCAAAAAAACAGGACTCGACTCCGTATCGTTTTATTGGGATTGGTTGAAAGATTACCACGTGACTGACGCATTGACCTCTCGATCAATCACAGAGATCAAAATTAAACGACATCGACTTTCGTTTTTGTTGGACATCCTAAGGGGCTGGATCGCGTTCAATAAATGCTCAGATTCACTCTTTTTCGATCGATAGCGAAAATGGACCAATCATAATATACTTACACTGCCCATAAATACTCTTACACTTAATTATAAAAAAATATTACATTTGATTTTGAATCTGTCATTTTTATACGATTGTTCATTGTGTTTTCTCATTTTGGCGCCAATACATTGTAAAATATTTTGCGATATTAAAATGGTGTGGGGTGATAAAGAGAACCGAATCGCTGTGATAGCATTACACAAAGTAGGTATGGAGCCAAATGCAATTTTTAAAACTCTCCATACACTTGGTATTAGTAAAATGTTTGTGTACCGGGCTATTAATAGGTACAATGAGACCTCCTCTGTTTGTGACAGAAAAAGATCTGGCCGTCCACGTAGTGTTCGTACGAAAAAGGTGGTCAAAGCAGTAAGGGAAAGAATTCGAAGAAATCCTGTCCGAAAGCAAAAGATTTTATCTCGGGAAATGAAGATAGCACCTAGAACCATGTCGCGTATTTTAAAAGATGACTTAGGACTTGCAGCCTATAAGAGACGCACTGGCCATTTCTTAACTGATAATTTAAAGAAGAATAGGGTAAAATCGAAACAACTACTGAAGCGGTACGCAAAGGGAGGTCACACAGAAAAATTTTGTTTACGGATGAGAAAAATTTTACAATTGAGCAACATTTTAACAAACAAAATGACCGTATTTATGCTCAAAGCTCTAAGGAAGCTTCCCAATTAGTCGACAGAGTGCAACGTGGACATTATCCGACTTCAGTGATGGTTTGGTGGGGTGTTAGCTATGAAGGAGTGACTGAGCCATATTTTTGTGAAAAGGTATCAAAACATCGGCACAAGTGTATCAAGATACCATTCTTGAGAAGGTAGTTAAGCCCCTTAACATCACCATGTTCAATAACCAAGTATGGTCCTTCCAGCAAGACTCGGCGCCGGGTCATAAAGCTCGGTCCACGCAGTCTTGGTTGGAATCGAACGTTTCGGACTTCATCAGAGCTGAAGACTGGCCGTCGTCTAGTCCCGATCTTAATCCGCTGGATTATGATTTGTGGTCAGTTTTAGAGAGTACAGCTTGCTCTAAACGCCATGATAATTTGGAGTCCCTAAAACAATCTATACGATTGGCAGTGAAGAATTTTCCGATGGAAAGAGTGCGTGCTTCTATTGATAACTGGCCTCATCGTTTAAAGGACTGTATTGCAGCCAATGGAGACCACTTCGAATAAGCTTTTTATATTTTTAATTGTTTTATATTTATGTATTAAACTGACACACTGTAAAAGTAATAAATGTTATTTGCAGTTAACAATTTTCTTTTTTCTTTATTACAATATTTATGGCAAGACCAGGTATATGTTTTAATTTATTTACACTTTATATCCAAATGTTTATCGGCGAACTGAATGCCAAACCATTCTCTCCGAGTCAAACATAAGGTGGTACAGAAATAAATAAGGTAGGTGCATCAGGTAACTTGATATTTACAAATAAAACATACATAAATGAAAATAACCAATTAATAATAAATACAAACATAAAATAAGTAATGTCATAAATATCAAAACATATAAGGTACAAAATATTATTACATAAATATATGTATATACAATATGATAATATAACAATCGTATCAAAGATATTCATAATTTATTGAAATTGGCCGAAGTTATATAGATAACACCAAAAAAGTACAATCAGGAAAAACCTATTATTACCAATACTATTAATTAATATTGCAATTGCTTATGGTAGGTTTCTCATATGTGAGAGTCCGCCTGTAGGTACCACTGCTATGTCAATTTCGCCGCCGCTAAGCAGCGTGTGTAGTCACTGTTGTGTTCCGGTTTGAAGGACATTGTAGCCAGTGTAACTACTGGACATAATGACTTAACATCTCACGTCTCCGGATGGCGAGTGCGGTGGTGGTATTCCACAATACTTTGTAATTCAAGGTGTTAGTGTTTCTATTGATTATGGGTCGTATCGCTTGCCATCAGGCAACGGCAAGTCCGTTACGTCATTCTAAGAAATAAAAAAAATAAATAAAAAAAACATGCTGTTCTGGATACCAATAGTGAAAGGTGAAATTTTCCGAAATAACCCGACGCAATAAGTAATATGCATAAATACAGTTACGAAATCGTTCTTATGATTATTAGATATCATATAAATTATGAAAGAGAAGCCGCTAGAAATTGGGTTATACGGACTCTTCGCTGCTAGGTATCTTTGTATGTTTTGTTCAGCAATGCAAAATATGGATATTAGACTCAACGTCAAATATGTAAAGATACATACATACATAACATCACGCATTTATCCCCGAAGGGGTATGCAGAGGCGCAACTAGGGCACCCCCTTTTCGCCAAGTATGTTCCGTCCCATGATGTGATAGGGGGCGAGCCTATCGCCATATCGGGCACAAATTCCAGACTCCGGGCTGATACTGAGCAGAAAACCCAAATATTCCTTTTCCCGACCCGATTCGAACCCAGGACCTCAGAGCGCCATTGTACCGGACATGCAATACAACTACGCCACCGAGGCAGTCAAAGATCGCGAGCGTAAAATAATATTTGC
>NW_023594945.1:0-10628 GCF_014839805.1 Manduca sexta | reverse complement strand
TATTTGGCATAAGTATGTGATTTTTTTTACTTTTATCCATTACTTTGACCTAAATATGTGGCTAGACTTTAAATTTCATGATTATTAATTTTAAATTCCTCGCTATAACATAAATTCGCATTCAGTCTATTTCTTTGAAAAGATAGCGGCGATTTGTAAATTTGCGAAAATCCTATTATTTAAAGAGGTCAAATATAGTGACTTCAATGGATCTCGTTAGTTTTGGACAAGTACTTACTTCTCCAAGAACCACTGTTGGTGTCCGATGACGGAGCCGGGGCGACACACGCGGAGCCACGCGATGGCTCGCGGGCGGTGAACCCGTGGTGCTTCATCATGTAGCACGCGATCAGAGTGCCCGTCCGGCCCAGACCCGCTGCAAACATTATTTCATTATTCACAATCGGTTTTTAGCCAATAGATTTAAATTTCGTTATTTTCGCATTCGATATGTGGAGACTATATTGACAGAGTGCTGATTTGCCGTTCCAATCTCAGTTGCTAAGGCACACTAGTGGCGCAAGTCAGTAACTGAGTTGGTAATTTTTAGGACATGATCATTTATTTTGCACCGTCCAAGTAACATTATACATTAACTCAATTTTGGGATCTAATCCTTAGAAACTAACACAGCTGACAAAATGTAAATATTATATACCCGTGAAAAGGGACAAAGTGTCACTATGTGTGTATGTATAGTATGGGTAAGTTGTGGGCCGTCACCTTTACAATGCACGGCGACGGTGCCGCGGGCCGCCTCGGCGATGCGGAGGAAGCGGTTGACGATGAGGTCGGAGGGCACGGAGCCGTCCACGAAGAACAACTCGCGGTGCTCGAACCCGTGCGACGTGAACTGCCGCGCGTCGTACGACTTCTTGTTCAGACGCACTATCGTCGTCACCTGCAACAAATTAGTGTTTATATAGTATTCGCACGGGTGCAATTCTGATACTAAATACACTACAGAAAAATGTGTACGTTGTATATAAAACATAACGGCCCGCTCTGGCTTCGCACGGGTATAACATAACAAAATAACAGTATTTCTCCCTATTTAATGGATGTTATTATTATACATATAAACCTTCCTCTTGAATCACTCTATCTATTAAAAACCGCATCAAAATCCGTTGCGTAGTTTTAAAGATTTAAGCACACATAGGGACAGAGAAGGCGACTTTGTTTTATATTATGTAGTAATGCATATAGTCCGGTTTAACCGCGACTGTGTGAGCGTAATAAAAAAAATGTATTCAATTTTATAGTTAAGTTCAGTATGTGGTGAAGGAAACCACGTCGCAAAGTACTATAGCATATCTACTTTTCGGGATTAAAAATTGTGCACAAGTAGTCCCATATAATGACGTTATTTTTATAGGTCGTAAAATACACAGTGAATCTTATATTCCGTTGCGTGAATAAATGCTAGCAATTCTTTAAACGTTTAATAACCATGCATATTTGTATAAGAGGGTCTGTGATATGCATAACATAAAAAATGTAGTTCTTTGTGGCAACGGTACAATGGGCATCCGTTATAGAAACTATTCGCATTGTTTCAAAGCCACAATAGAATGAAGGCACTAACATTATGTTTGCGGAAGTATTCGTGATAGTGTTCGGGGCTGTGCAGCGGGTAGCCGCGGTCGAGCCGCGAGCGGTGGTGGTCCGGAGAACGCCAGCATCTTGCCCGGCACTATCCAGTTCAGGTCGCCGTTCTCCACTTTCTGAACACAAATATTAGGTTTTAGAACAAATACACAGCTGTTTACTGCACTTTTTGAAAATCCTTTGTTAATAAAACGTAGTATCAAAGATATTTACACAGTGTTTTAATAATATTTATAAATTTTATTACTTAATTTAGTCTATGGCAAGGGATTGTTTGCGGAAAACACGGAGAACAACTGCTGGAATAGTAATTAAATCAAAATATTGTTTCATTAACGTCGAAGTGATACTATGTACTGAAACCATTTTAGAGATTACTAATCACCAGCAAAACCTAGCAGATAACATCAAAGTTTACCATTATTGTCATTTACCTAACAAATTTCAAAGCTTTATAACTTATTTATTACAGCGTAGATTTCAAAAGTAATTGTTCCGTTAGATTTTGGGTGACATACATTTTGATAAAATCTCATAGAAACGTACCGCCCAGAGAGAGACATAATGTTGAGAGTATAATATTACAGTAGTAGATATAATAGTAGTAGATTGCATCAATTAGCAAAACCATCACCTTACCTCATAAAACAAATACTGGTCAGCGTCGAAGTGTTCGAAGTGGAAGAAGCCGGCCTCGTGCGCCACCTTGATGCCGTGCAGCACGTCCTGCAGCGAGATGTCGAACAGCGGCGGCCCGCCCGACGTCGCGGAAGTTCAGCAGCGACCACCCGACCCGTCTGAAGTTGCTTGTACGCTGCCGCTGGACTCGTGTTCAGGTATATTATCTGGAAGGGCCGTGAGATACAAATCAGTTTGGAAAAGTTGGTATGTGATCATATATTATTATCATCCTCTACAAAGGGGAGTCGGGGCAACAGATTCCCGCATTATGAAGGAATGATTGCGCTTAGGTACCAGCAGTCAGCAAGACCTCAGCTCTTTTCAGAGATAACTCAAATCTGAGCAAGTAGGTTTAGATAAACCTAGCGTTACAGCTGGTATTGAATTCAGGACTTCAGCTACTAACGACTACATTAAGGAGATACATACCTACCATGTTGTGTTTATAGAAAATGGTTGAATGCAAATAAATAACAAGATATCTACAGATCCCACATCTTTCCGGCAAATCCAATATAGGTATCGTACCTTCTCAGTTAACCGTGTCACGAGTCGACAACGGACCAATTTGTAACAGTAACACGAGTTCAGCGCAATTGAACTAACCCACGCGGGCAATTATCCAATAATAAACATTGCAGATGTATGCCGGGATTCTGATAGATTCTATGGATTCTGAACTACTGTAACCAGAACGTAAGGATAGGTAACAAAGAGTTCTTTAGAATATTTAACAATCCATTTATGTAATCTCGTGCATACAACGTATCGGGTATCGAAAATATGATACGCGGAAAGCACTATACTTAGTCAAGTCCAATATAGATTCTAGGTAATTCCTATGTATAATTTTTACTTTATTTTATATGTAACATAAAATAATACGAAATAGAAATTTTGTGAAATTATCACCAATTTTTTTTGAAAATAAACATGTTGCCGTGGTAAGGTTATCGCGCTTTCTCTTTATCACTCACACAGCCTTATGGCTAGTGACACTCGATGACATCGCAGTTTGCCATTATTGTTATTTGCCCAACAAATTTCAAAGTTGTATAACTTATTTATTACAGCGTAAATTTTAAAAATCCCGTTACCTTTTGGATGACATACATTTTGATAAAACTCATAGAAACATACCGCCCAGAAGGACATAATGTTGGGTGTATATAATCCAACACAATTATTTTATATCTGAATCTGTAGCAATAAATACCATTAAATGTATTTAGCGCTGATCCTTGTAACAAAGCTTTTAATCGGAAGTCTAAGTCGTTTCCAATGGTGGTAAGATCGATACGCTTGCATAATCCGCACAAAAGCATTGGCGACTAGCATGTATAAAAGTTCTGCTAGTAGTATGCTAGTAAATCACAAGCTGTTTGAGTGTTACAATATCCATATATATTATGTATAAAGTTACTTTATACTAGTAAAAGGTACAATCGGACAAGTTGGTGCTAGTACACTTCCAAACACATTTTGCTTCGGACCGGTCTAATGTCCCGAGATATTTAGACACGCCCCTGTCTCATATTTCACCAATTACGACAGTTTTGGAGATGTGCGAAAGGAACAGCAGATAACTATTATTGTTTACTTTAGTTGTATTTTACTGATTGACGACGCGCACGCAACTATTGAGTACCAGTAGTATTTTGCTCACAATTATTTTTTCGTTTACGGACACCGATATCTTGCCACTACGTAAACTTATGTTCGTTTACTGGACTCTTAATTACTTAGTCGCCGACCCGTCATGTGACTACTGCACCATGGATTATATATTCCGGGAATTAAATATTACAGTAAGTAAATCAGTCATACTATACTATATAATATTTTAATATTAATTTTAACTAGTGGACGTTAATATGCGAGGGAAAAATATCGTCAG
This sequence comes from Manduca sexta, assembly GCF_014839805.1. Classification (NCBI taxonomy): domain Eukaryota; kingdom Metazoa; phylum Arthropoda; class Insecta; order Lepidoptera; family Sphingidae; genus Manduca; species Manduca sexta. The sequence goes on along the minus strand of NW_023594945.1, from coordinate 6,439 downwards.
CACAGAGAACTAATAATTAAAATTTTGCAGTTTTGAGAAAATCGCGGTTTATGGCTTTTTTTAATTATTGGTCATCATAATTAATTATATTTAAAGCCAACATAGACCACCTTTTAAGCTCTTTTAAAAATAATTATAATATTATTGAGTTTTGATGAATACTTATTCCTTTAATTGTGTAAAACAGACTTCAATATGCTACTTATTATATTTTATATTAATCCTTAAGTTATCCTATCTATCGTAGGGTCAAATATGATTAGTCATTGGTGTGTTTTTTGCCAAAAATTAACATAGTGCTATTAATCATACTTGTAGTAATCTATGTAGTATGTTATTTAAGTTGCTTTACGTATAATCAAATGTCAAAATATTGAAAAGAATTATAATTGGAAAACTAAAAAGTACTCAATGCAAAAATAAACTACTTCGACGGGTATACTCACTATAGTTATAGGTGTTACCTATCTTTTCTTGATCTCAGTTAAAAATTCAGAGTTTTCGATATTGAAACAGCAGTAGCATTAAGCGTAACTTTTACCGTCGACTTTTAATAGTAAACTCTAATTTAATGTTGGGAATATATTAAGACAGGCCGGTAAGCCTTTTAGTCCAGTCAATAAGCTCAAAAAGGTGTCAATTTATGTATTATAAAGATCCAAAAATATGAGTGATAGCTCATTCGATTTGGATAACATGACGTCTAGAAAAATAATCTTTAGTGTTCATTGGCACTTAAAAATACAATTGTTATTAAGAGTATAAAGAGGTTCTTCGATAACTTAAAAAAAAAATTAATATTTAAGAAATAAGGAGGAAATTTCCAATTTAAAAAAGTCACGATGCCCGAAATTCTATCTCCTTTATTAATAATTTTTATTTAATGCCAAAAATATAGACGAGCATAAAAAATTTATTGATAGGCGATAATTTGTTTTATTACAGTAATATTGCATAGCCAACATTTTTATTGCTGCACATGTGCAGTATAAAAGTGTAAAGATTTCACATAAAAAGCGTTCTTCTTGTTAGAGGACGACATTTTTATGTTTTTGTTAACCCCGGAATGTCGATCGCCTTTATCGGAAAGCGGCGTCCATTGTTTATTGAATTTAGACGAGTTTAAAGATTTTAAGTAGTGGTATTATGATTTCTTACTAGAGTAATTAACTATGTCGGCGCGTTTGTAAGATCCGCTTATAAGTCGTTTAAGTTCCACCCAGTTTAACCCAGAGGTTTCTGTTATTATTGTTTCTTTTACAACTACATAATATGTAGCACTGAATTAAAGTAGAATTACAATCCGATTTAATGCAAATTTGGGATTTTTATCTCAATAAAATGTGTGCAATTATGGAAAACAGAGCTGATTTTTTTACTTAATTTGGATTATTTCGTACTTGACCCACGTATTTTTGTGTTGGCCGCACTGGCGTTCTGCTCCCATATAAATTTTATTATTTTGGCACTGTAGTCATTACGTTAAAATATTATTAGAATAATAGATTTTAGTAATTAATATATAATTTAATTGTATTACAGAGAACCACTGTCCTCGATGGATACACTAGGATACGGATGAGAGCTCCATCGCTAACCGATCCAGAGCGCACACTCTACTCAACCTGCCTGCTGAGCGTATCAAACTTGTAATGAATACAATTAAATCATATCACTGAAGTAACAAAAAATGTGTTTTATTTACATGGACTTTCTACGAAATTTCATTTTACATGTGTATCTCATTATTTGTTGGTGTTGCAAATATATTATCTACTATATTCGATTTTAACTTTTGATAATTATATATCGTAGCGATATGTGCGTGAGCCTCATCGACTGTTTCACAAAACGAGCCTATTGAAATAAATCATTTTATTTGAAAGATTTGATTGTGAGATTTAAAAAATATTTACTTTAAATATTACACTTAAAATGAACTCTGCAAATATAAACGTTATTACATTTGGAAGGCATCCCGAAAAAAGTTAAGTAATCAAAAATCTTGTTTAGTTATCTCTGAAAATAATTACTGCGAATAACATTTTTTTAAATTTTCTTATTTTTAAATTTTTCCCTTTATATCCGCAAATGATAATAATAACACTTACTTATGTAAAAAAACAGGTAGTTATATCTTTTGACGAATCATGAAATTATTTGTATGAATTACTCAGCCATGACTTTTTTTTCTTATTTTTCTTATCAATGAAGGGTCTAAAATTATTATTGTAATGACTCCAAGTTACTAATTTTGGCACATTATTATTCAATAAGTTTGAGGTTGGTTGGAATTTATTCGAAACAAAAAACCAGCGCCCATACAAAAAACGGACATGTCCTTTAAAAAGTAAATAAAATGTTCAAAAAGCATAAAAAAAATCAATAACTGTAAGTTGATTATAGACTTTGGGTTTTAACTCAGCGAAAACTAAATAACTATAAAGAAAGTAACTAAAATTTACAAACTGGACATGTGCAGCAATAAAATGTTAGCCTTGCAAATATTACTGTAATAAGAATTCAAATCAACGCCTACACTTATAATCTTTAAATGCCTCTAAATTCAATAGCATAACAATCGACTCAGTTTAACGATAAATGCGTCCACGTAAGACCGGTATCAATACAAACATTGATAAAAAATGCGCTCTTTAACAAACCATTTTTATGTATTATATTTATTCTTTTCAAACAACATCTGCAGCAATAAAAATGTTGGCCTTTCAATATTACTCTAATAAAAGCATATTACCGCCTACACCTAAAATCTTTAAACTCGCCTCAAATTCAATAAATAATAATCGCTGCATATCGATAAATAGTCCAATTAACTACTTCAAAAAGGTGTTAAATAGTTCAAATTAGGATGAAAAAGGTATTTCGTTATTAACTCAAAACTATTCATATTTAAGATAAAAAGATCATTAAGAGGAAATAAAAACAATATCTCCAAGAAGCTAATAATTTTAGGTCAATTATTTTAACTTTAATGTTAATACATATTTGTAAATACAGAGATTGGAATAAAATGTTATCGTCTAAGTTTTTGAAATAAAATAAAATAACAATTCGAAATAATGAAATCTATTAACTATGATTTATTATTATAATATGAATTATTGAACGAATTGAATAAACTGAACAGTTTAAATTTTACGATTCAAAATTCAATCATAATATTATGCAGCCATTGAATTTATTTAATAAATTAATTATAGACTATGGGTTTAAAGAGACCGAAAACTAAAAAAACGGCTTAAAAAAGTAGCTAATCATAATTTACTAACAAAATATAGTTGTGACAAATATGGCGGAAATTGCTTTAAAATGATTATTTTTTGAATACAACATAAAGTTTGGTTTGTTAAAAGTTAAAAAGAAGGTAATCAGGCACATAATATGATATAAAATAATTAACATAATGTCGTTTCTTATTTATTAAAAATTATGCCAAAAATTTAACAATAAAAACACTGTAAATCGCGATTGTCTCCAAACTATAAAACTTTTGTTATTACGTTCTTTACGCCGACGATATGCATCTTACAAGTATAGGAATTATCGTCATAGCATAGACGTGCGCGCATCAATTTTAATTTCGTTTTCTATTATACACTCAGCAGCGGTTCGGTAGTGTTACGTAACGTCATTGCAGGTAGCCAGTAGGCCTACGACTGATATCGATCTATGCAATCGATCCCAAACCCCGCCTCCCAAACGAAGTAAAACAAATTTGCCAAGTTATTTTGACCCTTAGGGTGGTCGACCGCCAACTTTGCTGATTGTACGTACGGGAACGTAGACGCGAGCGAAACTTAATTTCTCATAAACCCATCAATCATTATGGTTTCCTTCTACTAATGTTTCGCAAAATTTAACCAATCACCTTTGAATTTAATTTCAGTAAGTGGTTCATAAACTGGTCGATCATAAAACTGAACCAAGTCACTCACAAATTACGTTTTAAATGTATTCAAATGGCTTAATTTTATTAGCCAATATATTTTACGGAAAAACTAATAAATATTAAAAGTCACGCAGACTTTTAAAAACTTTACCAATTACGATAATAAATTAGATTATTTTCAAAGAATATTTCATAATCACGTCTAAGTTCGTAATCAAGAAATATGTTCATTTGAAGGAAAAGTTATTTTAACGACTTCTTTGATGAATGTAGTCCACTGGCCATTTGACCTTTATCAAACATTATGTTTTTGTTAAATAACCCTTGAACATTAAAAAGTGTATGTGTTATAATAAGGTCATCAGTTTCATGGTATTTAGGCTTAAAATAACATCAGATTTTATATGAACTCATTAAGGTATGTAAGAAATGTAACCCAAATACATTCATGCGCAGACATTAAGTTGCTCAAAAGCAATAAACTACTACGCTTAATTGAAACTAGAGTTCTGTTGTAAACACCAACATAAAAAAATGTTAACTTATAGATAAATACTAATTAATTAATCTTTAAAGCATCAGTTGAGAATGGTTCTACCGAAATGACTTATTAGTTTTTTTGTCCCACTATTATCATCAAAAAGAATAATTTTGAAAATCAACGGGAGTAAATTTGGTATATTTTTTCATAGCTAATCTCAGAAAACACTAATCATAGGATAATTTTTGTGTCCGATAGGTGGCGCTGTTATCAAGACCTAAAAAAGATGAAAGGTAGTTTACATAAAAGGCAGACTGTGACAAGACAACGTGTTTACCGGGTCTACTAGTAATTAACAAAAATCGTTTTTACTTCCACACGCAGTCTATTTGCACCTACAATTATATTAGTCCAATATCTGAAAACCCTTTAAGGCTCCAATAGACTGTTGGTTGATTTGAGCAAGAACCTCATGGACTCATGAAAGTAACGTTCAAGATCATAGCACAAACTAACCTGATAGCTCCCAATAAGATACGCTGCGTTAAGCCGAAGGGTCTCATTGTTGCTCGTGTAGTAAACAATCTTCTTCGGATTCTTCTCCAGTTCCTCATTGAGTTTGTTGCAAAACTGGTACAGATGGCAGAGATGGTACGGACCGAAGTCGAAGTAGAAATTCTCGTAGACGATCTCTCATCTTCTATGTGAAAGTATTTGCTGTTGCGAGTCGGCTTCGGTTTGTAGCCGGTCTTCAGTGTTGCGAAGTAGAGCCTGTCTGGAAAAGAAATTTTCATAAGTAGGTAGGGAAAAGATTACAATATTCCAAGATGTGAGAAGAATTAAAACATGTTTCCTGGTTTTAACCCAGACTCGCTTGTACCGTGTGCGCTCTGTTGGCTTACGGACAAAATACTAGCAACCAACAATTTTCACATTAGACCAACGTGCTATGAACGTGAATGTTAAATATCTAGCGAAAACTATTGCCCAGCTACGCTACGTTTCAATGCTGCTAAGAGAAACATAATGCGCGATTGATGATTTTTTTATGATTATAAAAACCAATAGAATTAACACACGTAACGTAACAAGACATCAATTTTAAAAATTTCTCAAAACAATATGCGTGAAAAAATGTACGAGAGATATTGAAAAATAATACGAAACAGTGGTATTAAGGGAGCTATTGTTTTCCATTATAAAATATCAAATATAGGTAAAATGTACGAGAGATATTGAAAAATAATACGAAACAGTGGTATTAAGGGAGCTATTGTTTTCCATTATAAAATATCAAATATAGGTAAAATGTACGAGAGATATTGAAAAATAATACGAAACACTGTGGTATTAAGGGAGCTATTGTTTTCCATTATAAAATATCAAATATAGGTAAAATGTACGAGAGATATTGAAAAATAATACGAAACACTGTGGTATTAAGGGAGCTATTGTTTTCCATTATAAAATATCAAATATAGGTAAAATGTACGAGAGATATTGAAAAATAATACGAAACACTGTGGTATTAAGGGAGCTATTGATACGAAACACTGTGGTATTAAGGGAGCTATTGTTTCCATTATAAAATATCAAATATAGGTAAAATGTACGAGATATTGAAAATAATACGAAACACTGTGATATTAAGGAGCTATTGTTTTCCATTATAAAATATCAAATATAGGTAAATGTACGAGAGAGGCTGAAAAATAATACGAAACACTGTGGTATTAAGGGAGCTATTGTTTTCCATTATAAAATATCAAATATAGGTAAAATGTACGAGAGATATTGAAAAATAATACGAAACACTGTGGTATTAAGAGAGCTATTGCTTTCCATTATAAAATCTCATCAGAGCTGTGAATCGGTATTCGACGCAATAGATTTTATAAAGAAACTATTTTCTGCACAAACGCGAACATCAGACGTACCGTGGTCGTAAAAATCCAGCAAAATTAAAAAAGTTAATCCAGTGGAAAAATTTCCAACAACTATGAGTGTAAAACTGTAGAAACTTTATACATGTGCACTAAAACAAGATG
>NW_023594944.1:0-10637 GCF_014839805.1 Manduca sexta | reverse complement strand
GGGTGCACTGTCGCAGGTCTTCCTGGAGGGATCGGCGACTTGACAAATTGCAGCCGGTCCTCCAGCTCCTTCTCTGCACTTTTCCGCGCCGCCTCACGTTGCAGCTTGTCGCGCTCCAACTGCGCTTTCTTGAGGCCGACGTACTTGCCCACTGAGGGCGGGCGTCCTCTTACTCTGCCGTCAATCGCCTGCGTCTTCGGCGCTGGTTCATCGGTGTCGCTGGTCAGACTGAGCTTTCCAGCTGCTCTGTGTGCGACTTCCTCCTCCAGAGCTTTTGCTCCCTCACGGTAGAGCCACCTCGGTCGAGTCCGTGTCCAGGCTCAAAGGTCGCGCGAATTCGGCTGCCACCTCCATGGGCATCGCGCCCGTTGTCTCCTTCACTACGTCATCGTCGTTGGGCTTGCACCCTTCGACCACCGCCTCTCCGGACGAAACCGGAGAAGGCAACTTCGTCAGTAAAATTATTGGGGTTTTGTTTTTATTTAAAGTTTCCATAATTGTTCCCACGAGTGTGGGGGAAAGGGTGGTCCGCCCGGGCAGTGCCCCTGTACCTGGGTAAGCCTAGCGTAACCCGCACAGAGTGTCGGCCGGTACTCTGGCGGGGTCGCACTCGAGACCGAACTGCCCATCGGCCATGCATCCCCTCGCGGTGCGCCGCCGCTTGAGATTCGGGGTGATTTTTTATAGAGGTTTTCTTCCTCGCGGTCCGGGCGGTTAAGCCAAGACCCTCGGTCCGGCAGGAGCGCGAGACATATCCACAGACCTCCATACCGGGTTACGATCTATGACGGTGGCAATGAAAGGGTGTCCGACGGCGTACATAGACGGCGGCCGCCGCAAGAGGCGACGACCGTCAACAACTCGTTGTCAGGATATTCGCCGGCGCGCAGATCAGCCTGATCGGTCTGATCGACGCGCCGTTGCCCAGGGTGCACCACGAGGAGGTTTCCTGACCTAGCACCCCAACCTAACCTAACCTAACCTAACCTAACCTAACCTAACCTAACCTAACCTTTTTTTTTTTTTTGGTTTCGCGGAGAAAGTACCTTATTACTACCGCCCAGCCTTCGCGGGGGCGACTGAGCGGTTATGTTGGGGTAGCCGTTGCCTTACGACCCGACAATTGAGCGGCCCGGAACCCACGGGCGGCGGTCGGGCCGAGTCCCTAACCCTAACAAACTAGTCCCTACGCAACGACCTACCAACTAAAACTCCGCGTTGACCCTCTTCGGCGCATAGGGACGACTGCGTGCTACCTCGTGACACCAGGTCCGAGTTTCGTCCGCGGCCGCCCCTGCGCGGTGCCGCCTTGCGGCCCGTCTCCTAAATGGGGGGGGGGCTCCTAAGCCCCCGCGCACCGAAGGACGCGCTCAGCGTCAGCGGCAGCGTGAGGTCAACACCACACTGCCGCCCATCCCGGGGTCAACCGAAAGTGTGCGATGAACGCACTACACGCACTGAAAAGTGCGCGCGCCCTAGGACGGACAGCCCCTGCTGCCCGCCGACGACCCCCTTCGTGGCCCCTATTAGTCGCCTCTTACGACAGGCAGGGGTTTACCGTGGTGGTATTCTCCAAACGCCCCCATTCCACAGGGCGGGAGACGCCGGTCAGTCGTCCACCCGGCGCCTCCTACGTCTCCTCTGACGGCGGGAGGGATCGGCCCGTTCCCGATCCCTCTCGGCACTCTCCTTCTGCGAGAGAACCACCTCGCAGAAGTGGGCCACCGCACGCCAGGCCTCCCGGCTGTCGACCATGGACGCGACCACAGCCGGCAGCGAGAGGTCTCCTCCGACGACTGACACGAGAGCGCTGCGCTCATCGTCCCAGGCTGGGCACGACTCCAACGTATGTTGGGCCGTATCCCGCAGGCAGTTGTCACAATGGTGACACACGGCGCTTATCTCCGTCCTGCTATCTGACACAGGTACTCCCCGAAGCACCCATGCCCGGTGAGCACCTGTGTCAATCTAAAAGTTGCCGCGCCGTGGCGCCTGTCCAGCCACTGTGCAAAGACAGGACGCACTGCCGCGACGGCCCGAAGCCCCGCTGACGGGGCCTCCAGCCTGAGACGCCACTCCTCCACGGCGGCTCGCCGTAAGGAGGCCCTCTTGGCCTCCACCTGACTACCGCCCAGCCTTCATGGGGGGCGACTGAGCGGTTATGTTGGGGTCACCGTGCCTTACGACCCGGCGTTGCGCCGCCCGGATTTGATGTCAGCCTTCGGGCGACCGCCGGGCCGAGTCCCTAACCTATGTACAACGCACGGCATACCAACTAAAACTCCGCGGTGGCCCTCTTCGGCGCATTAGGAACGGCTGCAGGCTTCCTCTGACGTTTGTCTAAGACTACAACTGCAGCCGCCCTGCGCGATGCCGCCTAGTGCGGCCCGTCTCCTATTATGGGGGCTCAGAAGCCCCGCGCACCGAAGGACGCCCTCGGCGTCTACGGCAGCATGAGGCCAACTGCACACTGCCGTCCATCCCGGGGGTCAACCGAAAATTGTGCAAGAGCGCACAAAAATGCACTAGGGCGGACAGCCCCTGCTGCCCGCCGACGACCCCCATCGTGGCCCCTATTAGTCGCCTTTTACGACAGGCAGGGGATACCGTGGTGGAATTCTCCAAACGCCCCCAATCCACAGGGCGGGAGACGCCGGTCAGTCGTCCACCCGGCGCCTCCTACGTCTCCTCTGGCGGCGAGAGGGATCCTCCCTCTCCCGATCCCTCTCGGCACCCTCCTTCTGCGAGATGACCACCTCGCAGAAGTGGGCCACCGCACGCCATGACCTCTCGCTGCCGACCATGGAAGCGACCACGGCCGGCAGCGAGAGATCTCCTCCGACGACTGATCTGAGAGCGCTGCGCTCTTCGTCCCAGGCTGGACACAACGCCAAAGTGTGTTGAGCCGTATCCAGCGGGCAGTTGTCACAATGGTGACACACGGCCGACACCTCCGTACCAACGATCCGGCACAGATACTCACCGAAGCAGCCATGCCCGGTGAGTACCTGTGTCAACCGAAAGGTTGCCGCACCGTGGCGCCTGTCCAGCCACTCGGCAAAGACAGGCCGCACTGCCACGACGGTCCGGAGCCCCGCTGACGGGGCCTCCAGCCTGAGACGCCACTCCTCCACGGCGGCTCGCCGTAGGGAGGCCCTCATGGCCTCAACCTCCTTCGGGGCCGGACGCTGCCCGCGACTGAACGCCTCCTCCCGCCAGTGGAATACCTCTGACAGGGCTCTGGCGTCCAGATCCCAGGGCAGGAATCCGGCCAAAGACAAGCCGCCTCGAACGAGACCGTGCGGTACGCCCTGATCGCCCGCTGCGCCACTACGCGCTGCGGGCCCCGCAGGAGAGCGACAGAACGCTCCCTCAGGGCGTCAGCCCAGACAGGGCTGCCGTACAGTGCCATGGACCGCACGACCCCGTGGTACAACCTTCGGCAAGGGATACCAGGACCTTCCAAGTTGGGCAGCAGGCTGGAAAGAGCGCCCGCTGCCCGGGACAATTTCGTCCGCAACAACGTGAAATGGGTGCGAAACTCCCATCGGCCATCCAAAACTAAACCCAAGTATTTCATACTCTTGCCGATGGGAATCCGCACCCCCACAACGATGTGGGCACCGGCCGGTGGCCCTCTCCGAGGCCCATGAAAACAGATGGCCTCGGTTTTCTCGAGGGCCACCTTCAGCCCCAAGCGCCGAATGCGATCGACTACATGGCCGGTGCCCACCGCCGCCAGGATTGCGGCATCCTGGAAGGTCCCTGATGTCGCCGTGACCAGCGTGTCGTCAGCGTAGCAGGTCACGTCGACACCCCGGTGGTTGGTACCACGGAGCACCCAGTCGTACCCGATGTTCCACAGGAGAGGGCCCAAAACCGAGCCCTGTGGAACACCGCACGACATCGCTCTTCGGTGCCACCCGTCGACGCCCGGATACACCACGTCCCTGTCAGACAGATACGCGTGCACCAGACGCCGAAGATAGGGCGGCACCACGTGATACCGCAGTGCTTCGTGGATGCAGGGCCAGGGCAGCGAGTTAAATGCGTTGGAGATATCCAACGATATCGCTATAACTACGCTGCCTCTGGCCACTGCTTCCTCCGCCTGTGACTTAACCCGCAGAATCGCGTGGACGGTAGAACGTCCCCTCCGAAAACCGTATTGGTTGTCGGCCAGATCTGGACCGACCCTCTCGAGATGCTCGACGAGGCGAGCATGGACGATGCGCTCGAAGAGTTTGGCGACCTCGTCGAGCAACACGATGGGCCGGTAGGCCGACGGCGACTCTGCGGGCCGTCCTCCTTCTTCAGCAGGACGAGCTTCCCGGTTTTCCAACGCGCCGGGAAGACGCCCTGCTCCAAACAGGCGGAGAACAATCTGCGGAGCCTCGGACCCAGGTGCTCGAGGGCTAGCACCCACGCTCTACCGGGGATGCCGTCGAGCCCCGGGGCCGTGTTTTTGCTCCGCAGTTGAAGCACCGCCGCCCGCAATTCCGCGGGCGACACCTCCGGGATATCCCTTGCCGAACTCATTACCGACGATGACGCCACTTCCGGTGACGCCATCGGTGGAGGAGTGGTCTCCACGGTGGCCGGGAACAAGGCCGCGACTACACTGGCCAGAAGGTCTGGCCGGAGACTCTCCGACAGTGGGGGCGCCGCTGGGCGAAGCTTGTTCATCACCAAGCGATAAGGGCGCCCCCACGGGTCCCCGTCGAGAGTCCCCAGGAACTCCTTTCGAGCCGCGACCTTGGCCCTATGAACGGCCACCCGCAGCGCTCTCTTCGCCTCTTTATAGAGGCCATAGAGCCGCCGCTCTTGGTCCTCGTGGTCCTGCCTCTTCGCCTGCGGCGACGATGCCTGGCGTACCGGCGGCGCGCAGCAACGCAAAACGCACGCAACTGCGCTAACTCCGCCGACCACCAGTACACCTGCCGCCGCGGCGGACGACGGAGGGCCCGGGGCATGGCGGCGTCGCAAACGTCCGACATTGCCACCCCGAACCACTCCGCCTCCTGCTCGACCCGCACCGGAGACTCCGGTGCGGGGAGCCACGACACGACCAGAGCGGCCAGACCTAAGGCCTCCCTATCGAGGCGACGTAAAACCCACCGCAGGCCGCCCTGAACAGGGGCACTCGACACACCGCCGGGCTGGATACTCGCGGACGCGGAGACGTCGAACCTGATGTAACGATGGTCCGACAACGTCTCCACGCCCGCAAGGACTCTCCAGCCCCGAACACGACGCGCAACGGCGGGACTCCCAAACGACAGATCGACAATAGACCCGCCGTTGTGCCGCACGCACGTGTCCACCGACCCCTGTTCAGGACGACCAGGCCAATAGAGATCGCCCAGTCCTCCAGGACCTCGCCTCGAACGTCAGTCGCCGGCGAACCCCAAACCACAGATTTGGCGTTGAAGTCACCGGCGACGATCGTGGGGCGAGGTTGACCCTGTTCCACCAGGGACCCCAGCTGAATGAGAAACGTCTCGAATTCAGCTAGGGGTCTGTTGGGGGAAAAATACACTCCGACAATCCAAATGTCCCCCAACAGAACCGCCACACATCCCTGGCCCTTCGCTACTTTTTCGAAGGGGCGGGGGAGCCGGCGGCTCCCTGGTGATGATAGCTACCGAACCGCCAATGTCCCCTGCCCAGTTATCACGGGAGGGACAAAATACGGCTCGGCAACCACGGCCACTTGCACCGACCACTGCGCCATGCTTTGGGACAACAGGTCCTGAGCGCGGGCGCAGTGGTTGATGTTCGCCTGGAGGAACTTTAAGTCCATTACTGGACGACCTCTACTACTTCCATCGCGACCTGCGGTGGGTCTGCCGTCTGTGGCTGGGACACGGCCACAGCGGCAGCATTACTACGTTGCGGGGGGCGGCGCCGGTTACGGCGAGAGGGGGCGGGACACGCCTTCCCTCCCAGCCGGTGCCCGGCGGGCCTATCCGAAGCCGCGCAGACTGCACAGTTCGGCGCGGCGCTACACTCGCGGGCTTTGTGACCCGCCTGACCGCAGCGATAACAAAGCTCGCTGCGGTCTACTGCGCAGTCACAGCGCTCCCGCACATGCCCGGATTCCAGGCACCGAAAGCACCTCATGGGCCGCGACTCGAGCACGGTCACCCGAGCCGCGGTCCAGCCGATCAGAATTCGGCTCGCCCCCGCACTTTTGGGCAGCCTTTATGGGCATCCGCACCCACACGCTGCCCACCCCGGAGCGATCGGGACGGATTTGACCGACCCTAATGCTCTCGGTGGAACACTCACCGGCCTTAGAGAGGGCCGCTGCGACTGACTCTGGAGTAGCTGTGTAATCCAGCTCCGTCAGTCGCAGTTCAACGGTCTTCGTGGGCCGGGAGATTTTAACGTCCTCCGACCCACTAAAACACTCCCTCAGCCTCGCGGCGAGGGAGTCGGCCCTCTTCGAATTGGCCCCGGGCACCTCGTACATCGGGGCACCCGTGGCCGTAAATTTCGGCCTCAGCCTCGTAATGTCGAGGCCGGTGAGGTCCACCCTGCACTGAGCGTCGGTCAATACGCCCTTGTAAGTGAGCCCTTTCTCCACTGCCGCCGGCGTCAAAGAGATGATGACGGCCGCAGAGCGTGGCGGGCGAAGTCTCGGTTCGGCCCGACGCGACGGTTGCTGCGGGCTTGCAGCCGGCGCCGCACCGGACCTGGGCTTCTTCCGTTTGCCCACCACGACCGTCCACTCTCTGTCCATCGACACTGGTGCCGGCGGCAGCGGACGGGGCTCACGTGGAGCCTGCTGCGGGGGGGAACGGGCTTCTTCTTCGCCCCCGGTCCTCCTCTCCTCGGGCTTTTAGCCGCCCCATTGGCTCTGCGTGGTGCAGGACCAGCGCTCCTTGCCTGTCCACCAGACGGTCCCGCACCGGATGGGCCAGGGGCCTCAACGCGGGGAGGAGCGCTGGAAGGTCCAGCCACTGGGGTCGGGGTCAGAGGGGCGGGAGCGGGTTTGGCCGCCCTCTTCCCCTTCCCCACGCCCTTGCCCTTACCCGAGGGAGGGTGGGAGCTCCCCACTACGTAGCCCCCCTGGACGGGAAGCTCCACAGGGGCACTGCGCACTTCGTGCGCCAGTGGGGTCTCCGAGCCGGGCCCATAAGCGCCGACTCCACCCTCGCCTGCACCATGGCCTCCATCCGCTCCAGGACGTCCTCCATCGGAGCAGACTTGGAGGCCGTCTCCAGGTCCTCTAGGCGCCGGCGGAGCGAGGCATTCTCCTCCTGGAGTGTCTTTAAAGACGCCTCCAGGCGGGCGCTCTGCTCCTCCACTTTTTCGCCTCGTGCTCGAGGCGAATTATTTTCTCGAGGACTCCGGCTGGTCCACGTATTTAATGATGAGGTCGGTAACCTCATTTAGGGCCTTTTGGGAGGTCCCCTTGAGGCTTCCCGACTTCTTCACTATCCGCCGCACCACGTCTCCGCAGCGCAGCAGATCCTCCTTGGAGATCACGCGGTCCTCATCGACCTGCATGATCTCGACCTCGCCGGCAACCGGAGACCTCCGAAACTGGAGCAACGTCGCCAGTTCCTCCTCCAACTGCCTCTTGCCCAGCTGACGCTTCTGCGCGTCCAGCTCCTTGCGGGTCATTTTGAGGCCCGTAACAGTCGTAGGCGGACGTCCTCGCCCCCGACTGTCCGACGTCACTGTTTTAGGGAGAGGCTCGTCCGTCTCACTCGTCAAGCGAGAGGATTCCTTCGAGGCCTTCCCTCTCGGGCCGACGAGACACCCTCGCTCGACTCCGAGTCCCCTACATAAAAGCGGCCCACTAAGGCCTCGACGGGCTTCCCGCCCTCCCTCCTGTCACCACCTCCGCCTCTCCAGCCGGAACTGGAGTAGGCAGCCTCTCCAGCACAACCACTGGCGTCTTGTTTAAAATGGGTTTTTTGTGTCATTATTCATTTTTGATCCCACGAGTATGGGGAAATAAAAGTCCACCCAGGCAGTGCCCCTGTACCTGGGTAAGCCTAGCGTAACCCGCCAAGAGGGTCGGCCTGTACTCTGGCGGGGTCGCACTCGAGACCGAACTACCCATCGGCCATGCATCCCTCGCGGTGCGCCGCCGCTTGGGATTCGGGGTAATTTTTATAGAGGTTTTTCTTCCTCGCAGTCCGGGCGGTTAAGCCAAGACCCTCGGTCCAGCAGGAGCGCGAGACATAACCACCGACCTCCATACCGGATTACGATCTGCGACGGAGACAATGGAGAGGGAGTCCCCCCACTGTCTGCTCGGGGCGGGATGAGCGCACACCGAGCCCGTCGACACCCCCGGGACAGAACCGGGAGCCGCCCGATGGGCCAATCCCATCTCACTACAAGACGACGGTCGCCACAAGAGGCGACGACCGCCAACCACCTCGGTTGTCAGGGATATTCGCCGGCGCGCAGATCAGCCTGATCGGTCTGATCGACGCGCCGTTGCCCAGGGTGCACCACGAGGAGGTTTCCTGACCTAGCACCCCCCTGACCTAACCTAACCTAACCTAACCTTTTTTTTTTTGGGTTTCGCGGAGAAAGTGCCTTATTACTACCGCCCAGCCTTCGCGGGGGCGACTGAGCGGTTATGTTGGGGTCACCGTGCCTTACGACCCGGCGTTGCGCCGCCCGGAATTGATGTAGACCTTCGGGCGACCGCCGGGCCGAGTCCCTAACCTATGTACAACGCACGGCATACCAACTAAAACTCCGCGGTGGCCCTCTTCGGCGCATTAGGGACGGCTGCGGGCTTCCTCTGACGTTGAAATGTCTAGTCTGCGACCGCAACCGCCCCTGCGCGGTGCCGCCTTGCGGCCCGTCTCCTATGGGGCTCAAAGCCCCGCGCACCGAAGGACGCCCTCGGCGTCTACGGCAGCGTGAGGCCAACAACCCGCTGCCGTCCATCCCGGGGGTCCCCCGAATAGTGTGCGCTGAACGCACTACACGCACTGAAAAGTGCATGCGCACTAGGACGGGCAGCCCCCTGCTGCCCGCCGACGACCCCCTTCGTGGCCCCTATTAGTCGCCTTGTACGACAGGCAGGGGATACCGTGGTGGAATTCTCCAAACGCCCCCATTCCACAGGGCGGGAGACGCCGGACAGGCGACCACCCGGCGCCGCCTACGACTCGTCTTACGGCGGCAGGGATCCGCCTCTCGATCCCTCTCGGCACTCTCCTTCTGCGAGAGGACCACCTCGCAGAAGTGGGCCACCGCACGCCAGGCCTCCGGGCTGCCGACCATGGAAGCGACCACGGCCGGCAGCGAGAGGTCTCCTCCGACGACTGACACGAGAGCGCTGCGCTCATCGTCCCAGGCTGGGCAAGACTCCAACGTATGTTGGGCCGTATCCCGCGGGCAGTTGTCACAATGGTGACACACGGCGCTCACCTCCGTGCCAATTATCTGACACAGGTACTCCCCGAAGCACCCATGCCCGGTGAGCACCTGCGTCAGGCGAAATGTCGCCGCGCCGTGGCGCCTGTCCAGCCACTGTGCAAAGACAGGACGCACTGCCGCTACGGCCCGAAGCCCCGCTGACGGGGCCTCCAGCCTGAACGCCACTCCTCCACGGCGGCTCGCCGTAAGGAGGCCCTTTTGGCCTCCACTCCTTCAGGGCCGGACGCTGCCCGTTCCTGAACGCCTCCTCCCTCCAATGAAAAGTATCGGAGAGGGCTTTGGCGTCCAGATCCCAGGGCAGGAATCCGGCCAAAAGACAAGCCGCCTCGTACGAGACCGTGCGGTACGCCCGTATGGCCCGCTGCGCTACGACCCGCTGCGGGCCCCTCAGGAGGGCGACAGAACGCTCCCCAGGGCGTCAGCCCAGACTGGGCTGCCGTACAACGCCATGGACCGCACGACCCCGTGGTACAACCTTCGGCAAGGGATACCAGGACCTTCCAGGTTGGGCAGCAGGCTAGAAAGAGCGCCCGCTGCCCTGGACAACTTTGTCCGCAACTTTTCAAAATGGGCGCGGAATTCCCACCGGCTGTCCAAAATCAGACCTAAATACTTCATAGTTTTGCCGATGGGAATCCGCACCCCTCAACCTCGATGTGGGCACCGGCCGGTGGCCCTCGCCGAGGCCCGTGAAAACAAATTGGCTCGGTGTTATCGAGGGCCACCTTCAAACCTAAAACGCCTGATTAGGCTCACTAAGTGGCCGGTACCCACCGCCGCCAGGATAGCGGCGTCCTGGAAGGTCTTCGACGTCGCCGTGACCAACGTGTCATCCGCGTAACACGTCACGTCGACGCCCCAGAGATTGGCACCACGGAGCACCCAGTCGTACCCGATGTTCCACAAGAGAGGGCCTAGAACCGACCCCTGTGGGACACCGCACGACATCGCTCTTCGGTGTGCCACCCGTCGGCGCCCGGATACACCACGTACCTGTCGAGGTGTACGCGCGCACCAGACGCCTGGAGATAGGGCGGCACCACGTGGTACCGCAGTGCTTCGATTATGCATGGCCAGGGGAGCGAATTAAAAGCGTTAGAAATGTCTAACGAGACGGCGATAATCACCATTCCCTGGCCACTGCTTCCTCCGCCTGCGACTTGACCTGCGCAGAATCGCGTGGACAGTTGAGTCCACCCTAAACCAAACTGTTTGTCGGC
>NW_023594943.1:0-10638 GCF_014839805.1 Manduca sexta | reverse complement strand
AATAGATTTCGTTTTATGTCTGAAATACGATTTTATTGTAAAAACTTCTTGTGATAATTTTATGTAGGAACGGCCTATTAAATATTATGTTTAATGGATACTAAAAAGCTTGTAGCATAAAATACCTTGTAAACACTGTTGAGTAGAGTATTATTTGATTTAAAATATTAAATTGATTCGTTAATGCTATTGTTTTTTTTTATGGTACTTGTACCACATTAGACATATATCAACAATAAAATTGCGTTTAACAGTAAAATTACAATTATATTTACTTAGACATCTATAGCTACAATAACATCAGACTTTACAACTGTTTTTACAGTTAAATTACTGAGAGTTCAGACTTAACATCTTATGAAAAATGATGTCCTGCAAGACCATGCTGTAGTTCAACGTTTTAGATAACTTAGCCATTGTTAATGAAGAAGCTTAAGCGAGGTTAAGATTAGCAAGAAAACTTTCAGAAATTGACTTCCGCAAGCAATTTTTACATTGTAAATAATCATGGCAAGCTGAATTTTGCAAATCTTGAAGCTTGCCGGGTTTGCGGCGGGTCGGGCATATAGAATAGAATTATTGCAATATTGCCACTAATGAAACTATCTAGAAGTTCTTGCGCAATATATTAGTGAGAACTTGCTAGTCTAAGCTTACCTTTAACGTTCGTTATCAGGTAAGTAATCTGAACATACAGTTCTATAAATATATATTTAAATCGCTCTTTAATTAGTATACACTTCAATGCAGTAGGTACATATAATCGAACTGATAAAATAATAAATTTAAGAAGCGTTTTGACAACCCTAGCTGTCGCAGTACTCTGCAACAATGTAATGTAGACGTGACAGCATTCTGTCGTATGATGCACGTGATTTATATCGCGCGAGTGACGGTACGTCTGCAGTTTTACCAAATATATGAAACTGTACACAGTGTTTTGTATATTTGCTTAGTTTATTGAAGTCCTAAATAATAACTAGTCAAACTTTAATTCGGGTAAATTAAAATAAAAAAGAATGTGTTGCTCTAAAATTAAATTCTTTTCGCTAAGTACCGGAAAATCGCTAAAATTCTTTGTAAAATATTTTTTAAAATAAAAATCCATGTTTCATAACGCATTGCTCAGATTCCTCCTTCCGCGCTTGTAAGGCATCGTAACGTTTTACATGAACCTTCGATTGCGTTACGTTATACGTGAATACGGCCCCAAAGCCTACATTTTAATTGTTTTTTTTTACACATTGCAATGGTGCAAATAAGTACAAGACGGTGTGTGGACTTATTCTATGAATCGAGACCCACATGCATACAGAGTCAGCGTTTCAGTGTATAACTAACGAGATTATGTTGTATAACTGTTTTTTTTAATATAAAAGGATTGATGGATCAGTCAGCAATCGTTTTGTTTTAATCATTTCCGATATCCTTACATGTTCATTATACTAGGTCGGTACATACATCTGAATACATCTGTAACGGCTCGGGAAAGGAATGCAGTAAAATCGCCTGAAGAATGATCGGAAGAGTGAGTGAACCGCGCAGTTAACTTGTATTTATATTAAACACACAGTGTATTAAAAAACAATAAAAACTAACAATTGACTACACATTACACAATCTTACACGTATCTCCGACGTTAAGTTTACCATCTGTACTTAGTTGCTATAAAACCGAACCGCCAAACTGAGAGTCGACAGTTTAATATTCCTCGCGCGAATTTTGTCATCTCTTAATATGCAAATAGGATTTTATTACTTTGATGTCAGGACGCGCTGGATATTTGGGATATTTTCGGCGTCTGTTGACAATTATGCCGACGGCTAATGACCCGCTGGTACTTCAACTGGGTGTTTGCAGACGTAAGCTAGCATATCATTGTAGATTGGAGAATGTTTTATTCGTGTATTAATGGAAAATATAAATAGCTTTAAAATTGTTGTGGAAAGAAAGTTATCAGATTTTCTCCTGAAGCGATTTCTAGTGGTAGCGACCGTATATCTAACTGGTTACTTACCTACCCAACTTTTAATTCCGCAAGAACATAGTGCCTTCGAAATTTTACCTATGTATTATTCAGCTAATTAATAATAATAATAATATCAGCCCTGTATTATATACTTGCCCACTGCTGAGCACGGGCTACCTCTACTACTGAGAGGGATTAGGCCTTAGTCCACCACGCTGGCCTAGTGCGGATTGGTAGACTTCACACTCCTTCGAAATTCCTATAGAGAACTTCTCAGATGTGCAGGTTTCTTCACAATGTTTTCCTTCACCGTTAAAGCGAACGATAAATTCACAAAGAATACACACATTTTTTAGAAAACTCAGAGATGTGTGCCGTTGGGATTGACCTGTGGACATTCGTCTTGGCAGTCCGTTCCACACCAAACTAGGCTATTCAGCTAATTAGAATAAAATTATCTAACCCGCTTTTCGCTGGTGCGGTAAGGCTTGAACCCTCACATTTATAGTGGTAAATCTTAGCTAATAACAATAAATAATGCAAAAACTTCTATCATTATTCAATAACAACGACTTATGTTTACAGATTTACAGCCAGTTTCAAGAACTTTAGAAGTGAAAGTAACACCTACATTATAAACCAGAACATCTGTTTCATCAATTTATACTGCATCTTTTCATAATTTTGTCTCCCGCTTTGCCATGGAGGGAAGTGGAAAAATATATTTCTAACTCCTTCGTATCGTTTTATATAATTTACTTGCGGGTTAAGACTGATTACTGCTCCCAGCGATTCGCCGAGCTACGCGCTCGGTGTCATCAAAATGTGTGCCACTGTTCACCCTTGCTTACAGGAGTTGTATTGGTGGGTGTGAAAGCCTCGCAAAAAACGCCTACTTCAACATACAGATCGCTTAAGTAAAAGCCACAAAACAAACGCCCATTTTGACAAAGTAACTGTAGCTTTGACTGTTAGGTAATGTCAATGAAGAAGCCTTTAATTGATAAAAGCAGGCTTGGATTGCTTCAAGATACGATAATACGCCTACTGCACAGATAAGAATAGTCACCGTAAACTTAATCCAATCCTTTGACTAAATCTAATTACTTGCTTTGCTTAGAGCCAGTCTTCAACTAATCGGGTTGAAGATGGCTTAGTTTAAATACGTCTAATGTAGTACGCAATTAAAATTAATTCGTCTGCTTACAGCGATCTGCTGATCAGTCTACATCAAACAGACGGATTAGCTACTATAGTTTTAAAGAACATCGTCGTAAATTTCAAATTACTTAGTTATTGCGTTTTATATGGTCAAATTATCTCATTCTGTGACTCCCAGGTTAATAAACTGCCAGATTCTTACAGAAAACCTGTATCTTTACAACATACCTTGACTCAACCGGAGTAGGACCACTGTTCATCAAGCTTGCTTGAGCTTGAGTTTCGTACGGTGTAAGTGATTTGCGAAGGTCCGAACAACCAGTTACGATTTTAATCTTTAATCCTCCTATCAGTAACGTAGCTTGCCATTGAGGGTCCCTATATCAATATTTGTTGGGGGCTCTTCAGGGCAGTGCAAAATTTTGGGTTCCCGCGCAGTTTAATGTAGGCATGGGGCAAGAGGGGCCCCAGAGCTCAGGGGCCCCGTATCAATGATACGAATAATACAGCAGTAGTTACGCCCCTGCCACCCATACATGATTATTGTGGTACCAAGATGAAGCTTGTTTACGCGTCAATACCATAAAATAGGTAAATATTGACCTCACTCCATCAAATATCGACAAGTCACCAATTCTATTATTGTGATCACAACAAGGCGACCTATATAGCAGGTTGGCTTTGTATTTAAAAATAACTTGTATATTTCGATATCATCATCCATACATAATACTAAATTACATGTACTATTCATATTACATAATACTATAAATATATTTTGTATCATGCAAATGGCGAAGCGCAGACATATTGGAAACTAAAGTGGTATTGCGTGATCAATCATTTTAGAAAAATCCAATTAAACCGGTGCCGCAATATGAAATGAAATGAAATGATTTATTTGAATCTGTAAAATGTTATACATTATTTAGATTCCGTCAATATTAACTCTACCACCAGTTCGGAAAGCAGTTTTCACCAGAGAAGAACGGGCAAGAAACTCTGGTGTTGCTCTTTTCAATCAGTTTAGGGTAAAGACTACAGTACATGATAAAGTGAGAAGAGAAAAAAAAAGTTTAGAGCAGTTCATTTATAGGCTCGTGAAATAAGGAATAAATTAATTTAAATTTTTATATGACTGCACAACCCTCTCAGGAATCATGAAATTTCTCTATTATCCCTATGATTATTTCCTCCCAGCACCTCTAGCAATTAGAAATTAGAAATGTAAGCGAAATAGGCAGAACAGTCCACACATGCACATCGATTACAATGTACACTGGTACAGTAAGCCACAAGAGCGGCACATTAACTTGAATTGAAATATTCATTTCTATTCATCTAAAATAAAGTAAACCTTCTTAAGTTTATCAAAGTGAAAAAACGATTGTCGATACGGACAAAAATTTTACTGGCGATTTGAATCAGTTGCTTTTGTGGCTGACTGTACATAGAAAATATATGAATTTCATGATGGATGGAATACATTTTTAAAGCTCTTATTATAGAAGAAAACTGGATGTACTTTATACCCGCCTTGATACCGACCATAATCTTCTACACGAGAAAACTATATCAAAGTGATTCTTTTCAATGCTCGATTTTCATAATCTCACATTGAATTGGTACCTACAGACACGTTACAACTTCAGTCCTTGCAACCGATATAAGAGAACCAATACTAACTTCTATAATATCTATAAGCAATACTAACTTCTATCTCAATTTTTCGTCATCATAATATTATTATAACTTACGCGAGACATTAAATTACTAGATAGCAACACGGATTTACTCATGTAGTCGTAGTTGGATTCGCCGACATTTCAACCTATTAATGGAGAGGCGTCCGCGACGCAACGTCCTCCTAGCACTCGCCCACGAAGATTACCTCCTTTATCATCATCATCAGTCACATAAAGTGGCTAACCTATGCTCAGCAGTGGACTCCCCGAAAGATTTCCAGACGGACCTGTCGAAAGCGGATGCATCCAATGATCACCTACTTAATAGGTTAAAATTGGTCGGCGATTCCGACCACGAATACGTTAGTAAAATCTTATTCCTATCTACTAATTTCTTTATCATGTTCAAACCTGGTTAGCTTTCGTGAAGAAAGTGTCTTCTATAATAGAACATCAAAACGAAGTGAAAATTGATCTTGTAGTGAATGGTATAAAACAACTGCTGAAGTGTCGATAAAATCGATACGACCCAGAAAGAAAAATTTCAAACAATTCCTTTGTTTCAGGACGTGCCTGTCGAGCAACTGGAAAAGTTGAAAATGGGTGAGTGTGAAATGTTTTTCTATGTTGAGAAAAATAAACTTTATGGTTATGTAGTTAGAATTCAAATCTACATAGTTACGTGGGAATATATATGTATATATAGGTATTACAAATATTGTACGAAACAGAAACATATTTTTTTATATAACACAGTCTCTCAGTTCGTTTCTAGTTTAGATGTTATTGTCTTTAGGTGATGTACGATGTAATCACCAAATGTGTCGTAGTGGTGCCTGGCGATGACGAGATATTTATGAATCACGGTCGCACGTTCAGTCATCTGTATTTGGACAAATGTTTGCTTTAACCACCAACATTTGTTTTAGATAAGAACAGCGCGTAACTAGCTTGGGCGAAAGTATTAATTAGATATACTATAGTGTATTATAATATCAAGCTGAAGAGTTGTTTGTTTGAACGCACTGATCTCAGGAACTACTAAAGCGTTTTTGAATTGTTTTGAACTAATTGGAAACTTCCTTACTCTTAGCAATAGGCATCATTTTTATCCCGTGAAAAAAATTCACACGAGCATATTCGCAGCCAAAAAACTAGACTCATAGATCGGTATTGAAAAATGTGCGATAGCCTCCCGTAATTCAAGATAATCGCACTCTGTCTGTTCGATGCGAAGTTAAATGTTTGTTTTCATTTCAAACGACATGTCCAAAACGATTAAAATACTATATCAAAATATAACTCTAATTCATTAACAATAACATAAAATAACAGAATAATTCACATAATCATTTTTTACTTTAATTCATCAGTGGGTTTCCTTTAACTGAATCCAGTAATTAAGCCAATTAACCCTCGATTAAACTGATTAAATACGCATTGACGACTGGCTGAGCGTCTGAGGACCCCTCGGTAGGTGCTTAAATTTTTACGCGAATTTCGCCTAACCTTCGCGGTCCTAATTTAATAATCTAATTTTACATTACATTGGAGTTGTAGGGGCCGAAGGTTTGTTGGATTATTATGAGCAATTATTTATATTGAGGTTTTAGTTTGTTTTGTTTGTAAATCGTTAAATTATTTTTCTTTATTTTTTTTTATTTAGCAGAGCAAGTTCCTTATTACTATCGGCCAAACTTTATGGGGGCGACTGTCGGTTATTTTGGGGACACAGTGCCTTACAACCCTACCTAAATCGCTTAAACTAATGTTAGTTTTATTTATTTTCTTTTATTTCGTTTCTAGGCGATCAATTGTATATTATATTATTTATTTCAATGGATCCGCAATAATGAAGTTAACAAGCATTAATTAGCTCAAAATTAATATTTACATTACACATTATTCCATGTTTAATTATTAATATGTTTGATGTTTCATTTAATTACGTCAGATTATAATTTTCCCAACAACTCTCGCCGTATTGTAACTTTTAATTAAAGCAGTGTTTATTAAATACTAACCTTCGTTCACAGCTCCTCCCTCTGGGAAATATTTTAACGGAACTTGTCTCGTCCTGCATTTTAGACTGTTTCCTAATTTTCTACCAGATCCATTTAGAGGTTTATGTGAATTTTTGAAAATTAATCAACAATCAAAAATATTTTCCTCATGCAAATTATATATTAAAAGATTAGGAAAAAAAGGAACAATACAAAAATAATATGTGATTATTGTGAAATATATAATATGTGATTTCTAGCCAGTGTAACTAATGGACATAATAAAACTTGACATCTCGCGTCTCAGGATGGCGAGCGTAGTGGAATACCAAACAATACTTTGTAATTCAAGGAGTTTGATGGTGTTACTACTGTTTATTGGCGGACGTATCGCTTACTATCAGGCGAACGGCAAGCTCATCTCGTCATTCAAAGCAATAAAAAAAATATCGGAAACACCAAGATCTGGAAAAGTCATATTTAATAAACTCCCGCTGATTTATTTGTACGTAAACACAAGTGGTTTAAAGTAGGTATTTGTATTAAATCCATTTTAATTGCAATGTCGAACACACAGTGATATTGCGCATAAAGACGACGTAGACCTTTGAAGTTCTAAACCCGTAAATCCCTGTAAATTGCCTTTCAAACGCTCTCTGAACTTTACCAATACTGTGAGATTGCAATCCAATTATAAAGCACGTGCATGTGGTAAGTTAGTTAATTTCACTTATATTGTATCGAGACCTCGCAGAAATCTGATAATAGATTTGATATTAACGGTTGATAGACGTTTGTTTTAAGTTTAGGCACCGCGCAGACTGTCAAATTGTTGCACGAGAACAACTGTGATGCTATGACTAATTGCTTGAACTAATAAAATTTCTGAATGAATATTTTTTTATTAGTAATTTATCGCCTGTCTTCGGACAAACGGCTAATGTAAATTATAATCAACCTTTGATACAACGGAATTAAAATGAAATTAGAAAAACAAAATTTTCATATCTTTTAAACTGTTCTAGTCACATATACGCTCTACGCTTAATTCGACAAAATTCACTAGGATTAAGGAATTAGATACCTTTTATAGAGATTTCTAACACAATAAAAGTGATAATGTTCCCAAACTACGTGTGTTGAGCACAATTAAGGTTATAATAATGTCATAAACACTTGTAGATACGCGAAAGCTATCTAGTTATTACAAAATAAGGATCATTTTATAGTGTTTATGCAGACGGTAAAGATAACTTCAGAATTATTGTTCTGCTTTAAAATTATTGTAATTATTAAGTATTAATAAAACACAATCGAAATCAGAATAGAAAAATTAAGACACCGTATTTTTGTTTTAGGTACGTTTAGTTTTTGTAATTTTATTAATTGCGCAAAACAATACAAAAAATTGCAATATGCTCGCAGACTCCCTAGCCCTCAACATATTCCCGTACCCAATTAAACCACAATTTATCACAAGGATAATATAACCCACATAAATGTTGTGGCGAAATGACTTCCCAAAGGAACGAGGTCGAAAGCAAAGCAAATTTGTAAGACGCACCGGCCAAACTTCGTTAGTTCATTCGTATCACATTTGATCGGACACAATTTGTCCAGGGTAAGACAAATTACCACTTACAGGCAGGATTCGGCGTGTTGTGATATGCCGTAATTGGTAATTTGTTGTTACTTTATTATAAATAGGGTCACTGATTTTAAAAGTTGGCTCATTAAACGTAAAACTAATAACAACATTTAATTTAAGGTAGTTATAAATAATCACGAGTCCTTAGTGCAACGGAAACGCTACCCGCAAACCGGTTCCCTATTGTTCGACGCACTACGTACGTCATCTGACCAGGTGTGCGTGTTGGCAGGCAGCGGTGGCCGGTCATACGCCGCGCTCAGTCGGTACGCACATTCTAACGCGCTGGCTCGTGAATTTATATCTCGCTTTGATTGATTGACACGGTACGAACGAAATAACCTACAAAGTTGGCCGACGTCACTTAGAATATTACAAAATGCGGAAACAAGTGTTGACTATAGAGCCACAGAATGAACTTCAATTCAACACACTGTACGAGCAGGACTACACAAGCTACATACGGCTTACAAACCCCACGAATGATAGAGTTATTTTCAAGATAAAGACAACTGCACCAAAGTATTATTGTGTACGTCCCACTTTGGTGAACTTGAACCTAAGTCAAAAGTGGAAGTTGCAGTAACGCTTCAACAAGTCTATATTGATCCGTGTGAAAATTACAAACACAAGTTTATGGTGCAAAGTGTTATTGCTCCTGATAGTAAAACTCATATGTATGAAGTGTGGAAAGAGGTAAGCCCTGACCAGGTCATGGAATACAAATTGAAGTGCGTTTTCGAGACTCCGCGTGGTCCTTATGCTATCGAAAATGATTTCACTGAGAACGAAGTAACCGAGGAACGGGTTGCAGTTACAGATAAATCAAAGACCACTGCGAAATCTGAAGAAGATCTCGTTCAGAATGAAGAAAAGAGGAAGGATGATAAACACAGAACAGGAACTTTAAGCGCAAACACGGCAAAATATTTGTCTAAATCTGAAAATGCGAAAAGTGATCCACCAAACACGATTACGGAAACAATTCTTGCGTCGGAAGAAGAAAGCAAATTAAGACGTGAAAATCTGACAATTAACACGGGAGCTAGACCGCCTGCGTCAGTCGGCGAGCGGGGTCGATCGGGTGTCGCGTGCGCATTCTTACGGGCCCGAGAAGAACGCGCAGGTGGCTTTGTTGACATGGCTAGGCACCGCGGTGGGCATGGCTATAATTGGTATCATCATTGGAAAGTTTGTTATGTGAACTAATCCTACCGCGACCTGGCAACACTCACAAACACCGCTGTGTCTGCACTCCCAACGCATCACTCGCAAGACATTGTTTTTTAAAGCAACTTGTCCAACCTTATGGAATACCGTTATTGTTTTCTATTAGGAATTCTTTAATTGGGTTAGTGCTAATATTAATTTTCAACTGATAATTCAGAGTATCCGCGATCAAAATTTTCAAACAAAATAACAATAAATCTTTATATTACTTAATAATATATAAATACTTAGTGGTCATTTCATATTGAGAACATTTTATTAGTGCTAAATCTTAACAACAGCTGCAGTATTCCGTAGAAAAAACTAAAATTAACTTTTCTTCGAATAATTAATGATAAATAGATATTGTAAAAACGACATTGATAAAAATTATAATATTTTTGAATTGTTGTGGTTTAAATGGGTTTATTGGCCTAAACTTACATATCACTGTCCCTACCATAAAAGTAGTACTAAGTCTATTATACTAGTTATTTTGTCACTTTCCGTCATAGGACGTATACTGTAGGGGTGACAGAGACTAAACATGTAATATTACATAAAATGACGGGTAGGTATTATAACATGTTTCTTATCTATGTTTTGGCTGTCGATATTTTAGTCCACTTCGGGTTAAAAGTTATTAATTTAAATAAAGTTATGTTAATATTTTAATCGCTGGAGTACTTTTTAAAAGAACAAGATCTTACCAAATGAATATTGAAATGAATTATTGTACAAGTATTTGAACTAAGAAGTTCTATGAGTACTATTTTTAACGTAATGTTCGTTACTTTTAAATATACCGTAGTTCCAAGAATCCGGTCTATTGTTAGTTTCCCTACGTAACAGTGGCGAAGGGGTCCGCATAACACGATTCCTACCGGCTTCCTTTTATGTAGAATTTCTGTAGAATCTAATTAACATCAGAAGGATTTGCAGATCGCATTTATATATTAGTA
>NW_023594942.1:0-10659 GCF_014839805.1 Manduca sexta | reverse complement strand
CGAATCGTAGGTAGTAAGGTCGGCAAAAGAAAAAATGGAGTTTACTTTTAAATCTACCATTCCATCTACCGTACCCAATAATAAAAAATCTTTATTTTTAATTTTTGTGTTTTTGTATTTTAAATTAAGGTAATTGGTGCAAACTGTTATAATCAAATTAAGTTTAAGAGCGTTTACGTGCCGCGCGTGAAGTCAACTATAGGTAATTCTTCGCAAAATTCACTCACACAGAGCCGTTGCGTAGCTGTGTGCGTAGAGTTAGCGCGTCGGCTATCTTTATAGTCAGACCAACCAATTTTGATCTTTTCGCTTTAATTATCTAATTGGAATGTAACTTATGATTTATGAATTTATGATAAATGAAGAATTCTATTATTAAATATATAAGAATTCATCATGAAATAGTTTATATGTATCATTTTGTAATTATAAAAAAATAAACATTTTTAACAAATTTTAACGGCAATTTTACAAATTGTTATTTTATTTAAATTTTTTAAAGCATTTGCATTTAGAAAGTACCCTTTAGTAAAGTGGAGCTCATCATGAAGCCGAAAGATAGGCACCAGAACTCCGTAATCAGACAATAAATCAGGAAAATTACTGTGCTACGATGTTTATAATGGACCACATAATTACTCCATAGATCTGCAGTTTTTAATATTTAGCGTATTGAAAGTTTAAATTAAGTCATTAGAAATTACATATTGGAATTTATATTTTGAGTCAGAAGGTGTATGTAATGAGATGTCATTTTTAGGTGTATAACTAAAGTGAGAAATAAAAGACTTCTTTTTCGGAAGTTGGTTATATTTTTTGGATAGTTTTTTTAATAGGTATTGCTTCTCAGTGACATCGATCATCAATCGATCGATTGTACATCCATGTATAACAATTTACCAGTTTTATATCCATAGTTTTGCATAATATTTGCGACACACGACGAAGCAAAATAGTTGGTTCTGTACTTTTTTGACCAACAGCAGTCAGCTTTGACTGTAAGTATGGGAATACCGTCTTTTACATCGCCACAGGCAACATCTTTATCAGTTTCTTCCCTAGCGGCCTCTTGCATCCTGTCCTCTGCAGCTAATTTCAATCATTTAGCTAACTCGTCGTAACATTTCATGTAAACATTTTGCGTTAATATTGGTAAATCTATGGAAGCTAACTGTTCGTTTAAATTTGATCTACCAACTTCAGTCATCATAGCTCCATTCACAGTTCCACGATATACGTCCATACTATCAGTATATCTCTTAGCGCTTAAATAGCTTAAATTCCATATTGCACATATTACACTTCATTAAAAATGTTGACTGCAAGCAAACATTATTCTCTTTCAATAGTTGTAAATGTTCGATACTACAACCTGTTGCTCTGTTGTGGTTATTGAGTGTTTTAATTTGATCCAAAAAATATTGAAAATCTATAATTTTGCGGCTTTTAATAACCTTATTTATTTTGAGTGTAATATCAGGCTCGATTACCTAAAAATTAAAAAATATATAGAATATACTATTATTGTTATCGAAGTTTACGCAAACACTACATACTTAAGTAAAACTGCATATGGATCTAGACGCGTTTAATTTATACAAGTATAATGACGCCGAAACCTGCACAGGGTTAAACGTCAGGATAAAATAATATGTAAAATTGATGTGAGCGTGTAAACCTAAACTAGCCCAAATAGTTAAGAAGATAGGTATACTAACTACTACTAGTAGTTTTATTCACTAGCTACATAAATTACCAAATCCCTTATTTCTAAGGTTCAAAGATATAGGATTCCGTCTCTCGTCACTTGAATTTTCTTAACAGTGCGCATCAGTGAACACAAAAACCTTGTTATTTGAAAGTAAGCGTACCTATGCATTATGCAAAAAAATCAGCCAAGTGCGAGTGGGACTCGCGCACTGGGTATTTGGCGAGTTGTAAACGTTTTGACAACGGGACAGCAAAGTGATTCTATAAGGCTAAGAACTCACGAAGCGGTTTTACTCGCGCCCGCCGTGGTTGAGAAACGGCTGTTTTATTTCCAAACTCATGACGACCGGAGATCTGTGCGATTTGTAACCACCGCGGTTCCGATTATGTCCTGCAAACTTGGCGAGCGATTATCGCAAGGCGGGCGGTTACAAGATGGACAGTTAACGGTCAGTTGAGTTCCAGAACGCCATGGACACATATCAGAAACGATCACGATGGAGGAAAATGGCGTCAGATTTCTGTAACCACCCTCCCCTACCGACTACTGCAGTCGCCCACCTACTAACCACAGAGCGCGCTGGTGCTACCGTGGCCCGCACGATTCTACTAGTTGGCCGCCAATACAGCGGGTACCGCATACAACCGCGCACGCCGCGGGCGTAAAACGAGTTTTGAAATGTGCGTTTAGTCCATTGAAATGTTACAATTTAAGGACCGAATATTGCATTTCTTGGAGGACGCAATTTTATTTTTGGGCCATGTGTGGGGGGTCAATAGAAGCTTAACCTCAAGTTTGTGGGGTCGCCACCCTTGTCCCCGGCCGCCATCTTGGAAAAGGGGTGAAAACACTTTTTCGCGATATCTCGGAAACTATACGTCTTACAAAAATTTTGTAAAGCCATAATTTGTAGCAAATTGTTTTGCCTGCAAATATGTTTTTTTCTCCTTTATCCCCTCATACCTTTTCTACCTGCATAACATTCGATAAGTTAAATTTGGTAAGTTCTATGGCAAAGAAAAGAGTTAGGAATAAATAAGTAAAGTTGTACGAATTTAACAAAAATTGTAATAATATATTTACAATAAAAAATCAAAAATAAGTTAAACATTTTGTTTCGACCGGATTCTCATGAGCATTGACGAACCCGGTAAACTTTGGAGCGCTGTAACAGCGTTTTAAATGAATGAAATAAAAAAATTATAGGGAACAATTTTCCTCAAAAGATCATTTACAAGTTAGTTTGAGGTAATTTTTTGTAAAATGTAAAAAAGTTATAGAGCAAAAAGAAAACTTTTATAAACATTTTCTCACATTTTTGCTTATAACTTCTTTAATTTTTAATTTAGGGCAAAAAGTTATATAAACATATTTGTAGGCAAAACAATTTGCTACAAATTATGACTTTACAAAATTTATGTAAGACGCATAGTTTCCGAGATATCGCGAACAAGTGTTTTCACCCCTTTTTCCATGATGGCGGCCAGGGGACAAGGGGGCGACCTCACAAACTTGAGATTAAGCTTCTATTGACCCCCACACATGTTCTAAAAATAAAATTGGGTCCTCTAAAAATACAAAGCTCATGTAACATTTCAATGGGCTAATTGTTTTTAGCTTAAGGTTCCATTTTTTCCTTCAGTAACTATGCTCAAGTGTTTAATGAGTAAAAAGCAACAACCATAACTACAGACGCATGTTATAACATTAGTACATCAATCTTTTAGCTTTTGCTTTAGCCGAAGTTTCAGCGTTGTTACGTTTCCTTTTCTTGCCTAGAAATAGCTTTACTTCCCATTGTGTCTGAAACATAATAATATAATAATAATTTATAGTAACTACTAAAATTATTGTCAATCATTAAAGAAAAAATATTTTACTTACTAAAGTACTAAGATGTGGCAATCACTGTATACACGTGACTATTTTTCTACGCACAGCAAAGTCCAACTGGAGTCTCGCCGGAGCGACGAGCGATACGTCCTCTCTCTAGAAAGCCTCAAGGCGGACTAATTTGAAACGATTTGCGCGTTGCGTTTTATAGTGGTATTTAAAATATTTATAGAAAAATAACAGAACTAATTTTGTAGAATTTTTAAATTGTATGTTTTAAGGAGATGTTCTTCTATTATAGTAATCCAATATTATATTCAATTAAGTAAGATATAGTGATAAAAAATCATTTAAATGACCAACATTTCTGAAATTTTCGAATTCTTTGAATTTTTATTTCTCATGAATTAAACATAAAAAGATATTTTTTCTCTACTAACTTTTTCTTCAGGATCTTTTTAGTTAGATAAAAATAACATATTGTTATGTTCCTTAGTGGTTTAAGATATTTTGAGCTTCGAAATAGACGTTCGAAGCGCAAATTTGAAAACCTCTGTTCAGTAATCATTAAACAATTTACAAATACTCAATAAATCTAAAATTTTTCTCTACTAAGTTTTTAGACTAGAAAATTTTCTATAGTAATTACTAATTCATATGTTTTAAAATAATGTTTTGATGGATATTATCTCCTTCGAAAAGTGCTGTTTTGAGACATACGGCGCGCGGATGCGTAAACGCTCTTAAGTAACTTTATAATACTTTAAAATTAAACTACTATTGCCTTAATACAATTATTTGATACCATTTAATATCATCGTCAGCAGATGAATTAAAAGTACCGGCCATTCACACGTAGCGTGTGTAGAATAGGTAAAATATGTATGTCGCAGAAGTTATTATTACAGAAGTTTGGTCTCTCGCTAGAGTCAAACTTATGCCGACAATACTTAGAAGAGGTAGGTCTCTGTTATTAATAACTCCTGAAGCTTGTGGCTAGAAGAACATCGACGTCAAATGCACATGCAGCAATCGTTATTCGAAATAAGTCTATTACATACAAAAGTTCATACCTTTTTTGTCTGAAGGTGTAGTCAGAGGAACAGCCAGTGTCACCACAGTACGTGCAGCTCATTTTCTAATTTTGTTTTAATTTTACCACGCCAACCTGAATTCATCTCAATACATAGAGTATCAGCAGGATGGGATTTTATAAAATTCCGCTCAATCAAAAATGAATGTAACGTAATACCTGTAGCCTCTCAAGTACTTATTTCAATTACAGGTCAAAACAATTATCTCCCGCCCATTTGATCCTCGAGCAAAGATTGAAATTGATAGAATTTAGTTCGATGGGGTCGTCGGAAATTGATTTTAGAATTCAATATTGTTTACAAACTTATTTCATAGTTTTGAATCGTGGGCCAAAACTCCTCATTATTACAAAGTGTATTTTACGCGTTCGTCAATTTTTATTTTATATATAAAATTTTTAGTTTATAGGCTATTTTCGCAATGACTCTGTTCCCCTTGTGAAGACTTGCGTACCTTTTGCGGAGTAAAATATTTTTTTATTTTTACTACGTATGATTTGTTAATACGTGGAGAAAAAACTTTGTACGCCTTTTTAACCACATTACGCGCATGGAGGAGTGTTATATTTGGCATAATTATGTATCATATAGAGAACGAGTAAAGAAAAATAAAATTCATGTATAATATGTTGAAATTCACTGGACGATCACTAATTAAAAAACTAATTAAAAGAAAAGATTATGATAAATCTTTTTGTGTATTTTCTAATTCAAAACACCTCTCGATGTCTTCTCGTACATTCAGGCTGTTGTAGGGACCTCGTAAATCAGAATTAAAACAGAATTCCTAATTTTATAAAAATACTAGCTATTGCCTGCGTCTGCGCCCATGAGAAAAAGTTTTTTTTCCTGATAAATATTTTACCGAAATAAAAAAATGCCTGTAGTATCCAGGAACAATGTCGCTTCCTGTTAGTGAAAAAGAAAATCGGTTCAGTAGTTCCTGAGATAAGCGCGTTCAAACAAACTCCTCATTTATATATTAGTGTATATTTAATTTAAATGAGTACTTCAAATTTGTGTAATTGCAGGACCCTAAAGATTACATTTGAGAGCACTTTTTTACATAATAGCGTTCTATTTTAAGACAGATTTATGTAAATTTAGACGACCCAGCCTGTTCGCATAAATCAATGATAAGGGACCCTAAAAACATGAGGTGTTAAGTCACATATTCTTGAAATCGCGTATTTTAAGAATAAGCACCGTTGATTTTCTCTATGGCTGTAATATATTACAGCAGCTTGGCTCGCTCGCAAGGCGCCGTCGACTCCTCGGCTATTCAAGTGCGGACGCTCGCTTAATCACTTCACGAGGAAAACGTCCCTTCTTGTGGCGAGTTAGTAAGCCAATAGTTAAGCTACCCGCATTTGAGCTCATCCAAATAGATTAAAATTAATTAATTATAATTATCAGCTATTTGTGAGAGTACGAAAATTAATAAACTCATCTGTCAAAAATTAACGCTAAAAAGTAAAGATAAATGAAGAGTTTAGTACCTATCACTACTTTATATTTTGTAGGTTAAGATCATATTTTTTTTAAATAATACTCTTTCTTATTTACTATTTCATTTTATAAGTAATCACAAGCCAGAAGTGTACATCAAAAGTGTTTTAAATTTTTTAGACTTCAACATTTCCATTAATTATATCAGGCGGTGTATGTACAAGTATTTAAGTAAAACTCATTAGGACAGAAGTGTCTGTAAACACTCCCACGCCGACGTTTTTTGATAGTATTCAAAAAGTGTATCAGGTTCCTTTCATCGTGTTGCTTAATATTTTGAATTTTTACTTATGTATTCACTTCTTAATGTGTTAAAATTTGTTTTAAATTTTTGTTGCATAGGATTTTATTTTAATGTCTGTGAGTCGATGTAAACTTCAACCTCTTCAGAGCTTTGATGTTGAAACGTGAAAATTAAAATGTAAGTATGTTACGTATGTATTTTTTTTATTAATGCGTATTTTCGTTTTGTCGTATAATAAATTCCCTATACTAAAACACCGCTAAAGTTAAAACAAGGAATGGAATAGTTATTAATTTTTGCGGAACGTACCATTTCCTTTCAAATAATTTAACGTCAGTCTATAAATGAAACCAACGCGACGATGAGTTGTAAAAGTTTCGACTATGATGACTCATGTTTGAACAATAGTTCTTTTCTTATTTTCCTATAGTTAGACCTAATAATTATACTGATTACTTACTATTGTGTTACATGTTGTTACTGCTCACATGTCGTCGTTCGGCATTCAGTATTGCGAGTGTGAAATTGGGTCACATTACAGGAGAGACAAAAAACTGATTTCATTATAATGTATATTTTACTTTTTGTCAAACTATTGTATTAAGTATTAATGCTATTACGATACCTTACTAATGCTATAAATGTATAACTTAAGTTCTTAACTCTATTGTGGCAGGGTGGAAGTAGTAACATTCGTGGTAATATTTAAAATGTATTTTCAAAATTTTTGGTAATATTTTTGATCATATTTTAGATACATTATTACGTTTTTGATTTAAGACTATCTATTTGAAAGGAACAAATTTGGGGATATTTACAAATTCACGTTATTCAACACTAAACGACGATATCTTGAAAAAAAGAGTGTATTATGTGATTTTAAAACTTAACCATAAGTTTAATAAAAAGTCTCAAAGTTTGATTAACAAATCAGAAAAATATTGATAAAAACATTATAATCAATTTATATTATACTGCGTTACAACTTCTAATAAAAAATACACTGATATTACAAGTTTAAACTCATATATGTAGACCCACCGTTTATAAAATGTGGTAGAGAATAACATTGGGTAAATTTCCCCAAATACGTTATGTAACAATACATCAAAAGGGACGCGGAAGAAAAAGGGAATTCTGGGTTCGTAAGTGGGTCGGATATCGAGCGAAGTTACTGTTGTGGTGTACCGGCCGCTGCCGTTCCGGAGTCACGACGGTCACAAGACACGTAAGGTACATTTCCGAACGCCACTGTAGTTGGAAATTAGAAGCGACATTCCTATGATTTTATATGGAACGAAATCAGACTACGGAGGCAAATATTAGTATGTATTATTACTTTTTAATAAAAGTGCCAGACAGTTGCCCATCTGATTGCCATCACTGCACATAATCCGAATAAAAAGCTCCCAAAACATTGAATGAGA
This sequence comes from Manduca sexta, assembly GCF_014839805.1. Lineage (NCBI taxonomy): Eukaryota > Metazoa > Arthropoda > Insecta > Lepidoptera > Sphingidae > Manduca > Manduca sexta. Next base: position 2,841 of record NW_023594942.1, on the reverse strand, counting down.
AAGCTTTTGTCATAATGATACATTAGATGTTGCCACAAAGGCTCATTATACTGTAATTTAACTGAAGCTCAACCACGCATTCAGCTGCTTAACGGCGGAATTATAGTATGTGGTGGTATTAACGTGGACAAATTTTCGCATACGAGACCCGCCGCCTAGAAACGTATCAGCGAAGTTAACACCTTGGTAAATTAGGTATCCTATACAGTTTCCAGATATTTTGTTGCGGTCCACCACTATCCATATTTGGAGGAGTAGACTTAACCACTGTAGTTACCTACATCATATAACTTTATAGCCCCATGTATTTAAGGTCACATTAAGATATCACGAGTTCATAATGCTCTAAATAATTTAACTACCTTATTATGTTTGTGACCACGTAAGTTATCCGTCTGTGATATGTTAACACCATAGATTTTAGCATAGCAAAGTTATAAAGCCAATGATATGCAGACTATCACATCATAGGACGGAATGAACTTGGCAATGTCCTTGGTGTAACTATGCCAAAACCTTCTGAATAAACTGCGTGAACAGGTATGTAAAACGATTATATAAAAATATTTTTCATCCTCAATGTGGTTACGTTTAAATCAATTTGAGTAATGGCAAGCGATCGAGCACGAGGTATGTTCCCGGCTGTTCTCGGCACATCAGCTCAGTTTTGCATTGAAACGACCTGCGTGGAGAAACAAATTGTTTGCATACTGAAATTTACTATTAGGTGAGGTAGAACACTCGGTTACATTGTACAAATTTATTGCACGTATTTTAAAAAACGTGTTTGAAAACTGAATGCATACGAAATTGGTCTTGAAAATTTTTTCGCGATGAAAATATAATAAATATTAGAAAGGAGATGAGTATTATTTTATTTTAAGATCATATCAAACTTAGGCTTAATTCTGGACTTGTGCCAGTTTAAAAGTACGGCATTTAACTTAATTTTCGCCTCAATTAATCTTTAATTATTTGCAACTGTGAGCATAGATGATCAAACCCGTCAAAATATTATAAAATACACTCATATTTACTTACTATGAAAAATATATTCGACTTTAAAAGGTTACGACGTAGTTGAAGGTTCACGCCATGTCCTAAAGTAATTAACTGCTTTTTATTCTACCCTTCACAATATTTTTTTACTTTATTTCGGTTAGATAAGCCACAATTTACTTTGTTATTATATTATATAGAATTCGTACTTTTTATATATTTTGCATGTGGTCCTGTGGATCGTAAACCTTCAGGTTTGAATTTCAGATCGAGTAAAAATTTCAGTTAGTTTTGCAAGTAGGCTTTGTCCAACAATAGACTACCACTTAAATGAAGCCGACCAGCCGTTAATCGAAAATATTTTTTCTATAAGGGGCCGTTCAAGTATTAAGTAAAGCAATTTGGGCGAGACGGGGGTCTTGTAAAACGTTACGATGCATTACAGGTGCGGGAGGAAGGTCTCGAACAAAGCGTTATGTACCATTGTTATTTTTTTGTTTTAAAACAATAATAAAAGTATTTTAGCGATTTTTCGGTAATTCGTAAAAATAATTGTGAATATTCCAAAAATGTTACTTTAGAGTTACATAACTTTTGGAGGACCGTACAGGAAAAACGTTACGGCACGTTAAAGGGGAGGGTAAAAATCTTCAAAAATTGCTTCACGTAATACTTGGCGGCCCCTTAGATTGGGAAAGAGTGCACACTGATACGCCAAAATATAATATACTATAAGAGATATTGATAGTAAATGTAGAAAAACAAACCATACTATTGCATTGTATTGTACAATTGCATTGTAAAATCCATTTGACTGGAGTGATAGGTATATTGTTAGATCGGCTTTTATAGAATTGATAGAAGTGAACACCGAATGCAGTTAAACGCGGTATAGCGTGATTACATTTGATTTGCTTTGTACACAGTGAAGCTTTTCGTTCCGACGGAGTTTTAGGCGGGAGTGTGTCGTTCTAATTTTTTCTTCTCAGATATGCCTTTTTCATATAGTCGCTGGCCTGACGCTTAGATTCCTTATCTATTCACAAACAAGAATAATGTTATTCAAAACTGGACTTTTATACACTGCATTTTTCCTGAAGTATTTATTATTTAAGTCCCAAATTTCAAGTATTACAATGGTTATAATCAAAAACTAAGAGAGCTGTGGCAAAATTTATCAAAATGGTGGTCACTATCGTCATGTCCCATAGATAAAATCTAAACTTATATTACAAAGAGAAAAAAAATTATAATTTTTTAAATACTAAACGATTTTGTATATTTTTTTCACTAATAGAAAGTCACATTATCTCTGAGTCGTAAAGGCTACTTTTTAAATTGGAAGTGGGCGTAAACGCGGGCGGGGCCACGCGCAAAAGCTATTGAACAATTATGAATATTATGTTTCAGCAGCAATCGTGTCACCTTATTTAAATTGAAAAGATTAATTTTACTAGTAGTATTTGTTATGGGTTAGGTTTTTAAACATAAATAATAATTGGGGCTGTATATTATACAGACTTGGTCAATCGCAGTTCTCGTTACTGGGTACGGGACTACACAGAGGTCACTATCATGCTATTTGAAAATACATGCCATAATGTTATTTATGTTTGATTATCCTAAATGGAAAGCATAAAAATCAATATACTCATCGTGTACGTCAAAATAGTCGCCGCATCTAGCGTCTTCAATAATGTTTTACACATTTAAAATTCATCAATATGTCTACGAGATTTGTCAGGATCAGATTTACAATTTGGTCTGGTCTACATTCCCGACCTGCCTCATATAGGTAAATGTAATTTAATTTCGAACGGTCCCATGCGCACGTGACCTTTC
>NW_023594941.1:0-15000 GCF_014839805.1 Manduca sexta | reverse complement strand
CACTCATCCACAAAACTAAAAACAATTGATGCGGTATGTTGTGCACAGTTGGATACGGAACGAATGAAAATTACACAATTGCACAAACGCATAAATGCAGTCGGACAGAGTGTAAACAATTGATAAAAAAGTTAACTCAAGTCGAGCTACTCTGCTGCATGAAGGTAATTGAAGGAGTTGTGTGGCTGGAATAGCACGCCTGTGACCGTACCAGGTAAACGAAATACGACAAGACTGTAACATACTCATCGTACTAATTGAAGACGTGTAAACACGTCTCTTGTACAATATCTAATAACGTCAACATACATTAATTTATAAAAACCACGTGTGGACTATAATATTAACGTATTGCGCAGCGTTATTTATTAATTATGTAAATATGAACAGAACAACGTTTATAGTCTCACATTATGTAAACTAATTGACCATAAATACTCGTTTAGTTGATTTATTGACTCTGTATTATAGCCTGTACTACATTATTATCATGATGGATTGGTATATAAGTTTTACTCAGGTGTATAATTATTTAGTTGTCTGCTAAGGAATACTTAAGGCATTAAGTCCTTTATAAAAATATATTATGAGGCACAAAAATCACATTGCACGCAAGTTTCTATTTATTTTTATTTTATTTAAAAAAATAAAAATTTAAGCTGTAATCAAAAAATAAGTACAATGAAATGCACCCTATACAGGTAAATTAAAAACATTTCCTCAATTAATAATAAAACTTTGTCAACATTAATTAATTTCGACGTTAACAAACTGATTTGTACATTAATTTCCGTAAGATACAAATGTCCTTTAAATATTTGAAACATTTATGAGATTTCGTTTGTGTCGAATGATTGTGATAGCATTATTTTATAGACAGATTTATTTACACAATAAACATTCACATTTCAAATTGATTCATGGCGATTCAATTATTCTAAACTACACAGTTGTATTTAGAATTCACTCGGCATAATAGAACCACAATAAATGTTAATTGATGTTCAATATATTAGTTAGATACAGCGTTCAACTGCCGTATCCATAACTAGCATATACTTTCAAGTCTATCGGCGAGTGTGGGCGGCAAGCGCGGCAGATGGGCGACAAACTCGCGCCGGCCGCCCGCGTCTTACGTCCTCGCGGCGCGACAACACTCTACAACAGTTTTACGACACGATACAACACAGTACGACACTGCGACACAATACACACAAATGGAATGAATGATTTTCACATTTATATTCTCCTAGTGGCAAGTGACAAGTGAAAAGCCGAAAGTGGAAAAGTGAATTGATCTGTGTATGGTGGAATTGCTTGTGTTTGAACAATATGTGGGTTTGAGGTTGAATTAACGAAATGTTTAAATCAACATTTTGTAGCATATTTTTTTATAAATTATTTAAAACTAGACATGTAGGCAAGACTGTCAATTGTATACCACACATTTTAGTGAATGTTTGAACACTCAATACGGCATTCTACAGATATCTACGGTCAAATTACCGTCACAGTTGATTAAGACGTCTGCCGATATTGAAACCGGCGTCGAATAGGAATTGTTCCCTCGCCCTCGCCCTTAAGAGGAGGTAATTGGGCGCATACACGTCTAGTTCTAGTTAGACATGAATAAGCATTACGTAATGCGCTGGATTCCTGATGATCAGACGAGCTTCATTCACTGATGTCTTTTGTATTTACCAATCGTGATGTAGGTTGATGTTATGAGTTGGTGACTTGTGATTTGGAGATAATTATATTTTAATGTGTAAGGCTAATGTATCGAGCATAAAACGTAGAAAGTTTTGTCGGATTGGAACGTAAAAATCTTGTCCGGTTTCATGTCTACCAGCCGCCTTATATCCATTAATATTGTTTCATGGACGTACTATATATGCAACTATTAAAAGATTGGATACAGACATTCTATAATGATTTCTTATGTTTACAGACAATCTAAACATAATATATTACAACATATGTACTTTCGTAATCGTTATATTGTATAATGAATGTTAATATAGAAATGGCTAAAATATAAATTAAGTTTAAATTGTGTTGTTATAAAAGATAAATAATGAAGTCACATAATCAATGGCAACGACTCGACGGGTTGATTCCCTGAGGGCGAACCTACCACCATATTGAAAGCAAAACCAGAATAAACTAAAGCTTTTCGAAACGTAAACTACAGACATTCAGCTTCCAAATCGAATTCTGGGCTTTAGTATTACAATTTCACTGCGATGCTACACAAATAAAGCGAACTTGATTTACGAGCGTCGATAAAGCTTAATTTTCCATACATTTGGATGCGTGCCGGGCAATAGAATTTAATTTATGGAGGTATTTCATATTCTAACAATTTGCGGTTATTCTCTGAGTTATTAGGAATAAGCAATCGCTAATGAGTCACCATGGATTAGAATCCTAGACCCTAATTAAATATAAACATAGGTTTGACAGCTGATATAACGTTCATTGTGGGAAGAAATAATTTAACCATACTTGGAAAAACAACTTATATATAACTTTTCCTGGCCTGATTGAGCAATGTCCAATGCCTTTTAACGTAATTGACATTGTCCTGTCCCGGCGACTTTATTATCTAATGGTATGAAAGGATTTCCGCCCCAAACTCCTTAATGGTTCGAAGGACCTTTTTTCAGACGTACAATGTGTAATTCCGCCCTGGCACGCCATGAGGGCGTATCGTAATGGAATTGAGAATGTGTCTTTTTGATAGATTTGTGCGGTATAAATAGTAAAATCTAAGTTAGATATTTATTCTAATTAATTACTTAGTTAATCACTTTAACCGAAAGCTTTGTGTATTTAATGTATGACATAGGTTAAATGACGAGACTAATTGTACCTGCCATATACCTTTAACCAGAAGCAAAGGTAGAACTTGAAATCACTGAGTACTGAAGGCCATTGTTCTTTGTATTTACCATAGTCCATGTATTGTTGAATAAATAAACTCTTCAGGTGGAATTTCTTAATATTTTCATTTTATTTCAATTATGTGGGATAAATAAATTATTTATATTTTTATAAAAGTATGCTGATATAAATATCTGAGGTTATTATACAACTAAGTACATTATCCACAGTTTAAATATTGTTATGAATGTCTAAGCCATAGTAATTGTAAGTACTCGTTATAAGTCGTAATGAAAACAATAAAATTCCCCTCACGCTCCACAACTGCAAATTGAGATGAAAAACAAGTTAATACCAACGTTCAAGACAGTCGAAAATATTTTTTATTTGCAGTCACGTACATTAATTTATTATAATTTTTAGCGCACAAAAGGTGGGCGACGGCGTCCCACCCTCCGAGCCATATGGTAGGTACGTGAGTCGGATGCGAGGACCAGCAACAGGCAAGCCCGCGGCCCGCGCCGAGGGACCCGTTAGGGTTTCCCTCCAAATGGCTAAAGAATTTAACATGAATTTTCTTTGCTTTCATTTCTCAAGTTCGAGTGTTTCGAGTATTGATTGCATTGGAGGTTAAATGAAATATTTGTTTGGTTAACAATAATAAAATATAAGTATCATTATGGTCCCTCATGTTGCATGTGCACAAATTTGATGAAACGCGTCGGCTTGCGACTGAGCACTTTTAAATGCACTTAAATTAATTGCCATGTTTTAAATTAATAAAGCTCATTTCCTCATATAGTTCTAAAATCCTCGCATCTACTCGAGTATTTCACGGAGCGCGGTAGGCTACGCCGAGCAATAATGGGCTACGTCGCAGCTCTACGCCAAACGTACTTGACAACTCTCAATCATACGACTTTAGACTCTTGTTTGCTAACGCGCGATGGATCACATATTAATATTCGCTGCGAGTAACGTCACATTAAATAGCTGCTAAACTAAAACATTTATGTGCACAGCGTTACTGTAAAAATCGTAGAATTATGAGCATATGTCATCTTATTGTTATATAATTTACCAATCTTAAAACATTGCATTTCTTGTTCATAGTTTTTTTGTGAAATAAATATAAACTTATGTCAGCTAAAGATATTTATTATTTTATTCACATTAGCCGAAATGTAGCGCACTGTTGTCCCGCGGGTCGTTTTAACTTGAATGCAAGCTTAAAGGTTAGCTAACATTTAAACCACATATAATCCGACAGCCTTCTTGCTTTGTTACATAAAGTACATACTTATAATTTATATCTTCTTCTATACTTATAATAAATCTGTAGAGAGGTCAATTCTGTACATGAAATATATTTGGGTGATTAGGGATCGATACTGATGCCAAAAATGCAATTAGTAAAATTTTTGTCTGTCTGTCTGTCTGTCTGTCTGTATAACCGTTATAGAAACAAAAACTACTCGACGGATTTTAACGAAACTTGGTACAATTATTTGTCATACTCCTGTGCTGGTTATAGTATACTTTTCATCACGCTACAATTAATAGGAGCAGAGCAGTGAAGGGAAATGTTGGGAAAACGGGAGAAGTTACTCCATTTTTAAGCTTCCGTCGCGTGTGAAACCTTAATGGTTAAAGCTACACAGAAATCATGTATGACGGAAATGTTCTCCTTAAAATTATGTAAAAATATCCCACGACAGCATATGTCTTTCTTTTATGGTTGACTCACAATAACACGTGTAACTCCCGATAGCTTAGCAGTTCGAAGCTTTCTCATTATATTTGTCTACTCTTACGTTTATAACACTCTCAGTCATCCCTAATTAAAACAGTTAACATTATTAAATATTCCATAAAAAAGAATCATAGAAATCGGTATAGAAACACCAAAGTTATACATGAAATACGCTAATAATAAGCCATCATGCGTGAATACTGAATCATGCTATAAGGATTATTTTTGTATATATATAAGGTCGCGAACGTACAGGCAGGCGGTTTGCTTGGCACCTAGAGGCTAGCGAATCACCTAGCGAGTAGCTTCGTAAAACGAACATTCTCGAACGTTCGCGACCGGCTCCATTTTTGAAGTCCGAAATTCACGCGGGCGAAGCTGCGAGCGGAAGCTAGTTAAGAAATAAATCCCAATAACGAAATGTATTTCTGATGCCATACTGGAATCTAACATTTGATGCAGTCGAAATTGGCTCAGCGTTCCGACTGCTTCTAAGAACCTAACGGAGTTACTAGTTGCATTGTAGTTCATTAGTACTCGTAACGTACAGGAAGCACATATTACTCGACTTCGGAAGTCAATTTATAACTTGTATGCCGTTACAGCGCAGAGTTGAACGCGCCCTGGCATTGCATGGCGTCTGGTAATGAACAGATTGTAGTTTTGTCTTATATATTTATCGTAGTTTTATGTGCAGTCCTATGATAAAGGTCGCTGTTTTTGTTTTCAATTATAATGAGTTTACAAATTTGTATATTTATTTTCACATAAGTTTAGTTATAGAAAGTTATGTTTCTCATCGGGTTTGCTATTTAGGTATGTAATTCGTCCCGCCCCCGGACAAAGGGCGCTGTTTTCATCCTACTTCCAGGAACCTCAACTCCGTCTTTTGCGATTTATTTGTACAATCACACTCGTTTATCTGTGTTTCATTGTGAAGGAAGAACGTGAAGACACTTTCGTCCATGCCTAAGACTTTTTGGAAAAACAAAAACACACATCACACCATAAGGGGCAGGCAGAAGTGCAACCAGCGAAACCACTTTTTGCCATGTGTGTTCTGCAATCAGCAGTAGAAGAGCCCAATATCACTTTGCCTGATTCGACCCGGGATTCGACTTCGAGAATTTAGCAGTGTCGAAACGCGCACGCAATATAGCTACGCCACTGAGACAGTCAGGGTTTTCTGAAATCTGAATGATTGTTAAATACTGCGCGAATCCACCCTTCGGTATTTAGGACGCTTCGAGATTTATTACACATTAAATATATTAGGATGACAAACACAAATGCAATACCAAATTAAAATCAAAGGTGCAGTCCTATTAATTGTTGCAGGCTTAGCACAGTCATGTGAACGAACTACTGATTCCTTAATACATTTGTATAAACAAAATATTAAGAACGATTTACGAAAACATTACCTACATGTGGTGGTACAGTACATATAATTTACGACAGTATAATAACGTATAATTATATGCCAGTACACGTATGTTGCCTGTCTACCCTCTAATGAACACAATATGTAGTTGATGGAGTCTCCCCAAGAGCTAAATAGTTCACTTTAGTTGAATGTCGCTATATGGTTGCGCTGCACCCGGCCACTTTGGCAACCCATTTGTTTGGCTTCTTTAAGTAATTGTAACAAGCTTTTGTTTCCGAAACTATTCTAGCTAGTTAATTAACATAAACCGCTTGAGATATTCATGAGAATTTAAACAATAATTTATTGTGAGTTATTTACGAGACTATTGTCAGATGTAACTTATTTCAAGATTTCTATGTGGGTTTCGTGTGCTATATAAGGCATTGGTTTAGGATTTTACTTACTTTTTTTTTAATAAAAGTGAATGACAAAACCAAGATTACGGTAGTCCACTACCGGCCATAAACAGTATTAACTCAAAAACCATAACGTTATTTACAAAGAATTGTTTCTACACCTCAAGTATTAATTATACTGCACTAAGTTGGTTTAGTTTTATCAGCCGGCCGCCCGTCTGACGACGTCCTCCTCTGTAATCTTTCGTAATGGCCAAAATATGTAATCGCACTATCGTAACCGCCCGCCCGCCAGCGTGTGTAATCAAAAGAAATACATCTTGTCTCCGTCCGGTGCCCTCACGTCACGTGACATTCCAAACGTGTAATATAAACGTTTGAGTGCCCGCCGTAAAATCCGCCACACGTACATACATACACAGTTTATTTATTAGTATAGCCGTATATATAAGGTGACCATATACTTTATTTTAATCGGGATGAAAAATTTCTGGCCGGCGTTGAAAAATTTCATAATTTCTCACCGTATTTGCCGAGCTGTTTCAAAAAAATACATGTATAGGGTGACCTAAAACACGCGCGTGATTTTTTAACGGACAATATGTATACAGCTGCAAACTCATTACGAGCAAAAATATTTAAAAATCTAAACGAAAATGTCATTTATGTAAATAACTGAGATTTTGACATTTGCTTCGTTGGTATAAAGGATGCGTATTCAAGCTATGAAATAGTGTCTGGGATACAATTCCTAGGCCAGGTAATCGCAATTTTTGTGTCGAATCGATATCAGAGTCTGTGCCGGATATTACCGTCTAGCTTATCACAAAATACAACTCCTACGATAGTGCAATAATGTATGAATACACTAATTGAGTGAATGATTAATAAAATCTTATGTCTAACCAAGGTTTATTTTTTCATAATAATTACTATGTGAATAAGCTCTTATCTCAAATACGACGACTGGTGGTAGGTCTCTCATATGTGAGAGCCTTCCTGGGTAGGCATCAAGGCAATGTCTATTTCTGCCGCCGCGCTGCAGTGTGTAGTCACTTTTGTTTTCGGGTTTGAAGAACATTGAAGGCAGTGTAGCTGCTGGTCATAATGAGACTTAACATGTCATGTCTCAGGATGGCGAGCGCAGTGTAATACCAAACAATACTTTGTAATGCAAGGTGTTGGATGGTTTTTCTACTGTCTATAGGCGGTCATATCGCTTACCATCAGGCGAACGGAAAGCTCGTCTCGTCATTTATAACAATAAATAAAAGACGAATAAATTACAGACTATTTCGAAAATAATAAAACATATGGTTACCGTACGATATTCAGTAAAAGGATCGTATTTAATATCAAACGAGTTGGCTGATCGATTCGCTTCGTTTTATCTGTCACGGTCGGTTCTGTCTCGCTGTTATTGTGTTGCCCATTGTTTGTTTTATATACATGTCTAATAATAGAATATAGGAACTTAGTTTGAAGGTTTATGGCTCCCCGACAACCCAACGTATTCGCGCATCACACAAACGTTTGCCAAATGTGTCAATGGCTATCTTTTTTTATTTTTATTTATAAGGGCTTCTCGCTTGTGACGTCATAAAAAAAATATGTTTTCTAGAGGACACTGCTGCCCATTGACGAACATAATACAAGGGTCTTTTTTGGATGCATTCACATTTTCAGATAAGTGGAGAAATAAATACCCGGCTATCACCTCACTAATGATTGTCAACTCATACATGTCAGCTTTACATGAAATCACATGCTAAAGACAAGACTGACTACAACTCAGCTCTACCATTATTATTAAGAGTTTTAATTCACTGCCAACGTTTAACACATTTACATAACCAACGTGGAATTTTAACTAAAATCCCGTAATTAAATTCATCGCCATAATAACCCAGCACTATTCGCCTTAAGCGGAGTGCATTAATTCGAACGCGGCGGTGCGCGCTGTCGATCCGTCGCCAATCGACATTGTTTGCAGTCGACAAATAGCTTAAAGGACGATTTACACCATCTTAGTGGGAATTGCGTACATTATTATGGTTGATTTTGTACATTACTTTACTCGTAACTATTAATAAAGTGTTATTGAGTGTAATATAAACAATTTGGTAAAACACCATTAAAATTGGAAAATTAGGCAGAAATTGCTGTTTAAAATATTTCAATGAGCATACGTGGTTGTAGGGGCATCCTTTCAGCTCTTATTTACGTCGGTATTATTACTATTTACAGACTGTGGCTTCACCCTATGTATGTATATTTCTGTTTTTCGACAGGTACCACTTTAACAGATTTCAAACTTTGTAACTTACGCTATTTTGACCGTACGAAACACAAACGATCACAATCCCATCAAGTTCAAGTTCAATCAGCCTATCGCCGTCGGCATCTGACTGAAGACCTCACCTTCCAAGGTGACAACGACGCCTGTCTTGATCGGTCCGTATCTATCAGGCGATCCAATACAGTTCAATCAAGTTGTCCCAATAAGGTTAAACAAAGCCGAATACAAGATGAATCTTATCGCTTACTGCAGTGTAAATAGGCCTTAACTCTACCAGCACAAGGAGCGATGAAGTGTGCTGTTTGCTCACGAATTAGCCTAATAACTGAATTCGTGATCGCGAATACTAAGTTGTAGCGGTTTGAGAGTTGAGAGGTTTTGTTATAGTTTGTGAACTTGAGTGGTAGTTTGTGCTTGAGTTCTGCGACGTCGGCCGTCTTTATAAATGGGTATTTGGCTTTTCTACTTGTATTTTTAATGGTCTGATTGGAATTAGTTATGAGTCATGAGTATTCGTTTAACAAGCAACAATGTGCAAGCATACTTATGTTACGATTTTGTAAAATGACATTTAAAATCCATTAATTACAAATATCATCCATTCATACATACCGTACAAAGTATAAAACGAAATTCCGTTAATGAATCCGCGTTTCCAATCAAAATATCATTTATAATTCGAATATCGCCATATTTAGCGGACAAACATAACATTTCGAACGGTATCCGCTATTCATTACATACTGAAATAGCCGGCGCGGCGGTGGCAGTTCGATGGGTCTAAATCTGTGCATTGTGAGAAGACGGCCCGATCGATCGTCTGCATTAGGCCCATTCGAGTTACAATCCAGGACCCACAACATATCGGCAGCAGAGGCTGGCATTATTCATTGGTTGTTACGAGATTAGCTAAAAGCGATGCTGTGTTTAGCTGTTGTGTTTTTATGATTAAATATGTACTTTGGTACGACACAAACGTGTAACTTGGGATATGATTTCGACGATGACGTAGGCAGGGGTCAAGCGTATCCTAGATAAGATACCAAAGGAAGTATTGTTATGGTTCACCATGTATGATGGTTTTCCCATGACGTTTTCCTTTACCGAGATGACCCCGTGAAAGATAACATCAAATATGTCAAGATATTTAACATATTTCTGTAAACCAGTAAGGTGAATACATAGTTCAAACCTTTATTTTAACTTCCTGCCTGAATTTTATTTATATATACTAAAATAAAGGATTTTTAGCAATGCGAAAAAATGTACCTAAAATTTGTCGAGTAAGGCAAGTGCGCCACAGTTAATAGTCGTATGGCGCACTTGCCCCTGATCCATATATAACCAACCTTTTTTGAGAATAAGTTTTACTAATAGGAATTATTATTATTAAAATATTATACTTAACAGCAGAATTTTTGTACTCAAGGTATTTTGTTTTGAGCCGACTTAAATAAAAGGGCGTATTAGTTAATTCGTTTTTACAAAGAAAAACTGAAATACCTTGGTCTAGAGCAACTTTACGTGAATAGGTTGCAACTGTTCGATCAGGCACGTTATCTGGATATAATGCAGCTAAAACATCAAATGTCATAAGGCCAAATTCTAAGTAATTGAGTTATAACGCATTCAAAATTGTTAATTCCTACATTTTTGTATGTTTTTTAGTTTTTAGAAATAAAATGGATTTTATATTAGGGCTACCATTTTTTTATTCCAACATATCCACACACAAAACTCTAACATAGCAAAAAATTATATATCAAAAAAAATTCTAAAATGTTTTCAAGCCCTGATTTACATATATATGGCGCACTTACCCCGAATTTGATTTGACAGCCATAGTTTGTTATAATATTGAGTGATTAAAAATTATCCAAGAGCAATGCGAGTAAAACTTATTTCTCTATGGACTAAAGTGAGTGTTTACTTTATAATGTTTCATATTGGCGTTTTTTTACACAGGCGCACTTACCCCATTTCCGGAGGCAAGTGCGCCTACTACCATTTTTTACTTTGAGCAAAATATTATTAATTTATGGTCCGATTTCCTTGAATGGCTATAGGTTGTTATCACAAAATACCAAATATTCTTAAATTAATAAAATTACATTCTTAAGTCAGCACAAAAGAAATTATTTTGCATTGAATCCAGCTATGAAAATTTTATGGCGCACTTCCCCGACTGACCTTATAAGAATGTGTTTTAACATCATTTTCCCGTCATGCACTCTTTTGACTAAATTGTCATAAAGCATGCAGCCGATCGCAAAAACTTACCAAAATGAATTTTTTAAAATGTGTCAAAAGTGTAGATATATTGTTATGAACCCCATAAGATAATAGGTTGTAAATATAGACATAAATGTCATTGCTTTTTGTATCCGTTATATTATGTATACATAATCATTTTGACATTGCGTTACTAAATGAAACTACATATCTATCTTTTTGAAAATAACACTTTACAATAAGTTACTTGAACCGGAGATGTAAAATAGTACATTTTAACAAAATAAATATTGAAATTAAAAATTACACGCCCTAATGTCACTATGTCTACTCTTAGATAATTTGTCGCGGCATCAATATAATTCTTTCAATCAGAAATATAGTCACGCACACGCCATATTCGCATTAAACTATATATTGTTAAAAAATCAGAAACTAAATCAGGAATTTTTGGTGAAACTATTACTTATTCGTGGATGACTATTGTCACAATGTTAGCAAAGTTTGAGACAAGTATGTGATTCCATTTATTAACGCAATGACAAAATGACCGTGTATAAATTTGCTTTAACATTTGTGCTCGTTGAGAGCGTTACTTACCTTGAAAATATTAGGAGGTTTCTGCCGACTGCACAGCTGTATTCGCCCAAACAGATTGTACTACGATCCTTTAGTCATTATTCTATTGTTATTTTGCTCTTTAATAGTTAGAAATAAATAAACAAGAGTTTTAAATTGTCATAATGTTTATTCCCAATCTTTGGACCCTATAATTGTTTAAAGCTAATAATAAATACAACACTGCAATATTTATTCAATGGGGCTTTGTAGAAAGCCATTGCTTATGTCTTTTAATTGAAATTTACAAGATGTAAAATAAAGACAGTTAATCAAATGCTAAATAATTCTCGTATGACCAGAATTTTCGCCAATACGATAACAAGAGTATGTATTTTACACCTTGTAGAAAAACATTATTTCAAAACACATGTAAGTATTATTATTAGAATTTAATTTTGTTGATTAATTTCACATAAGAACGTAGGAAAGCAAATATTTCTACAAAGCAAGTAAAAGCTCAAGTCTCAATAATATTCTAATTTCAGTTATCCTAATCTACACCTATGAATTATTAATATTATAACAAGAAACTGATGGGAATAATATTAAACACAGTCATGTCTTTTGGGAACACGTTTCCCGGTTAGCGAAAGGAGCAGCTTTGGTAATATTTTATAGGATGTTATTCGCATTAAAGTAAGTATATGTTCATCGGTTCAGCCAAAGTGTATTTTCATAACTGTATTCCCAATAAATAATTTTGTTTGGAGACAAAAATATGTGATAAACAACAAAATGGGGTGAAGAGACGAATAAAAACTTCGATTGAGGATGAGCTCAAATTTATTTGAATTAACAATGACGTCTCCAATGCCACAATACTCCATGAAGTAAGAAAAAGAAAAAGTAATGAACATCTATAAAAGTTGTAATAATGATAATTAAGCTAAATTTATCACTATTTTTACATGTCATTATGTTTTTTCCTTAAACCACAATAACACTTTACCTCTGCTCTAAAAGCATTTCAAATAATCCGATTCACACAAATCTAACAATTATTTACTAACTATATTGGTTGTATGGTATATTTTGCTCGATATACAAATATGTCCCAGCAACGCACTAACTTCTCACCAAAAAATAAAACAAAGTTATTTAATACTGAATCCAAAGCGAAATGTTAAAAATAATTTGGTAATTAAGCCATAATAATACATTAGTCTAGATATATTAACAATAAAAATAACATATAAATACTATAGCGATAAGTAAATAAATCGATACTTGCGCGACACTACTCGGGTACTATGCATTATGTTACTTAACAATTACTTTTTTCTTTTAAACACAATCTAATCGACAATTATTTCGTCAATGTACGAAAACAACACTTAGCTGGTATTAAATACTCCGAACGATTATTTTGTCTTGTTTATTTCTATTCATATTGTATCTCTTAGAATAGTATTTTAACTAAATTTATTAAGGGGCACAGAATTGATATGTTTCCGATGCACGGCGTTTGTGTGATACCGCTTCACTTAACCTAACTTGCAAGGCGACGCTACACCCCTACTCTACCCTATCACATGCGGGCCAATGTCACGCGTCTTCTAGCACGCAGTACGACGACTATCCGAACACCATCTACTCGATTTCACAGTAAACGTTAAGAAAATATCCATTTTGAAGTTGCCATTTGTGGTTCAACAGTCAACACTGAACAATTGTGAAAACGGATTTAAATTTGAAGCCGTGAACATATCGAGATGAAGGACACAAAGACAGCCAAGCGAGTACGTTAGAAACACAAACTATGTGCGCTTAGCGTGACATACAGCCGATTGCATTATAAGTAGTAGATGAGAATACAGAATAAACGTCTCTATGAAACCGCTCTTTTACTTCTAAATACACATTAAATATTACACGATGATATGTATCGAGTAGTCCCGCAAAAGGTGACGTAGCCGTGTCCGCAGCCACTGGACGTCTCTTACGCGCTATCTACGGTTGTTGGACGGAATCATGGCGGCGGCGACGTCCCTCACGCAACGTGCGCGCTCTCCACACCATGTGCATACCACTTATCTCAGTTGTGACACGTCAAAAAGTTTTGTATACACAAAATGTCCGTCGAGAACTCTACGCAAAAATCAAAATGTCAATAGTCCGATGGCTTTAGAGGTGCAAGTGATATATTAGAATTTTAAAAGAGAGCTTATTTTCATAGATATAATATAACTGTCTAGAGCCATCGAAGAATCTGTAGACGCAACAGAAAAATAACTTTTTCGTTGTATTGTTGTGGTGCGAACAAGGACGCCGCACGCCGAATGTATGGGAGATCACTACTACATTATTACACAATTACTTACGTACATACGAATTAGCATTATATCGAATTAAATAAGTAAACATTGACTTAGTTTAATTATTAAAACCGACAGTAGATGAAGAATTTGATATAAGAGAATCTTCGAATTTTATAGATCAAAGTAAATTACTTTTTATATTTGAAATAAGTATATCATAACTTGGTAAGAAATAAAACTTTGTAAATAATATTATACGCATACACGTGCCACATTAAATTATGTTAAATTATAGGTTTGGTTTCGAGAGGAGTAACAAAAATCCTTATTCAACAGCATAGCCTTAAGAAATTGGTGACATAATTACATTTCCATAATAAATGTAGGAACAGAATAAAATGTTTTTCGTCTTTACAAAACACTGTCTCCAGTATAATTTGCCTACAAAATATAAGTTTGGTACAGTCTGAGGTTAATATTAAAATTATGTATATGCTTTATTCTTTGGTCTATGCGACGTTCGGTTTACATTATGAAAATTACAGTCACTATAAACAACGTATAAAATTTTGCTAAGTCAAAAATTGACGAAATTTCTATTAAATATTGACTAAGAGATTTTCATAAGAATTCTCAATCGGTATCCCGAGCCACCGACGCCCGAGTCCAAGCTCGATTGAGTACCTCAATAGATTCTGTCGCGTCA
Source organism: Manduca sexta (assembly GCF_014839805.1). Lineage (NCBI taxonomy): Eukaryota > Metazoa > Arthropoda > Insecta > Lepidoptera > Sphingidae > Manduca > Manduca sexta. Next base: position 460 of record NW_023594941.1, on the reverse strand, counting down.
AGATTATAACCCAAATGTCCAAAACCTTATCATTATAGCCTAAGCAGGGATTTTTTTTTACGTTTTTTTTTTGTATAATTTTATATGTTACATCAGCATAATACATCACTAGATACTTATAATTTAACATTAAGTTTCATTTTTGGTTTATTGCTATCTCGCACTGTACTTGTGTCGTCGTGACCGTTCGATCGACAGAAGGTAACTAAGTGTTCAAATCGTATGCGATAGTCAACTAGCTAAAAATAAAAAATATATTAATCTTCCATTTGATCTGATATCATTAATCCTAACACTTCAGTAAATTTAAATTTCATTACGCTATATTATTATTATGTATCAATAATTTTCATTTTATAAGTAATGTAACTATGCTGGTTGTCTACAATAAATACCCTTAACTAATATTATTCGCCTAAGGATTACACAATAAAAGTAACTACTAAATTTTAAATTAGAT